>NW_007067758.1:472248-556801 GCF_000164805.1 Carlito syrichta | reverse complement strand
CCCGCGCGCGGCCGCCCACGAGGACCACGAGTGCTGCGAGCGCGTGGTCATCAACATCTCGGGGCTGCGCTTCGAGACGCAGCTCAAGACGCTGGCGCAGTTCCCGCACACGCTGCTGGGCAACCCGCGGAAGCGCATGCGCTACTTCGACCCCCTGCGCAACGAGTACTTCTTCGACCGCAACCGGCCCAGCTTCGACGCCATCCTCTACTACTACCAGTCGGGCGGCCGCCTGCGCCGGCCGGTCAACGTGCCCCTGGACATGTTCTCCGAGGAGATCAAGTTCTACGAGCTGGGCGAGGAGGCCATGGAGAAGTTCCGCGAGGACGAGGGCTTCATCAAGGAGGAGGCGCGCCCGCTGCCCGAGAAGGAGTACCAGCGCCAGGTGTGGCTGCTCTTCGAGTACCCCGAGAGCTCGGGCCCCGCGCGGGTCATCGCCATCGTCTCGGTCCTGGTCATCCTCATCTCCATCGTCATCTTCTGCCTGGAGACGCTGCCCGAGCTGAAGGACGAGAAGGCCTTGGCGGGCGCCGCGCGCCGCGCCGACAACGCCACGCTGGTCGACGGCTCCCCCATCTTCACGGACCCCTTCTTCATCGTGGAGACCCTGTGCATCATCTGGTTCTCCTTCGAGCTGGTGGTGCGCTTCTTCGCCTGCCCCAGCAAGGCGGACTTCTTCAGAAACATCATGAACTTCATCGACATCGTGGCCATCATCCCCTACTTCATCACGCTGGGCACCGAGGTCGCCGAGCAGGAGGGGAACCAGAAGGGCGAGCAGGCCACGTCGCTGGCCATCCTCAGGGTCATCCGCTTGGTCAGGGTTTTCAGGATCTTCAAGCTCTCCCGCCACTCCAAGGGCCTCCAGATCCTGGGCCAGACCCTCAAGGCTAGCATGAGGGAGCTAGGGTTGCTCATCTTCTTCCTCTTCATCGGGGTCATCCTGTTTTCTAGCGCAGTGTACTTTGCCGAGGCGGAAGAAGCTGAGTCTCACTTCTCCAGCATCCCCGATGCTTTCTGGTGGGCGGTGGTGTCCATGACCACCGTGGGATACGGTGACATGTACCCTGTGACAATTGGAGGCAAGATCGTGGGCTCCTTGTGTGCCATCGCTGGTGTGCTGACAATTGCCCTGCCCGTACCTGTCATCGTGTCCAATTTCAACTATTTCTACCACCGGGAGACGGAGGGGGAAGAGCAGGCTCAGCTACTCCACGTCAGCTCCCCTAACTTAGCCTCTGACAGTGACCTCAGCCGCCGCAGCTCCTCCACTCTCAGCAAGTCCGAGTACATGGAGATCGAAGAGGATGTCAATAACAGCATAGCCCACTATAGGCAGGCCAACATCCGAACTGGCAACTGCACCACCGCTAACCAAAACTGCATTAATAAGAGCAAGCTGCTGACCGATGTCTAAGCTCAGTCCAGCAGGCAGGCGAAAAAGCCCCACTTAGCAGCTCAAAAGACTTAAGCAAAAACCCTAGTGGCTCCGGTCCCCCTTTGTAGATACTTTCCTAAATAGTCTTTGAACGCCCTACGTCACTGTCAATGCATTGTTGCATTGTGGCCTTTGGGGGGGAAGGGGGGGTGACGAACCAGAAGCTTTCAAGATCCGTGAGAAAAAGAAACTATTTTCATTTTATTTACAAAATGAGAAAAGGGAGAGTATTTTCTAAAACGGGCTTTAAAAAATTCAGTCCATGTACTGGCCACTCTAGGTAAAATAAGAATCGTACACCTGCCCCTACTGAAACATTTTTAATCCTTTGGCTTCTTTGACCTTTTTTTTTTCCCAATTATGAACCAGATCACTTAGAAATATAAAAGTAAAATGTGCACGGGGCGCCAATGCAAAATCTTTGCAAACTGTACAGCACATTTAAGACACTGCATCGGATGTATCATATGTAACATGATATATACCGGCCAGGATGGGCAGTAAAAGACATTTTTGTTTTGATCAAACTGCATATTATGAGGTGAAAACAAACAAACAACAAAACTACTTAAGATAAATCTGATCCCGGTCCTGATCTGTAGGGAGGGATTTCACCCCACCCCATTCTTCAGACAATTCTCTGAGAAAAAGATAGCTGAAATAAGTTCACTGATTCATCTGCAGTGCTGCTAAGTTTTCTCAACTGTAGACGAGTCAAATACAGGTCTCTTTCACCAGACCTGCACGCTGACCCCTGGCCTTCAGAACTGGAAGTTAAACCTTAGCCTCCTTATTGCAAGAGAGCACAAATGGAGTTAAATGTAAGCATGTTTGAATCTGATGACATTTATTTTATAATCGCATGCTGAGAACGTTAACCCAGACAATAGGGGATAAGCTTACGTTGAAATCGACTCTTCTAAAAATAGATTCTTTTTCATTTGCATTCACCAAAAGTGCACTCCTCCATTTATTAACTATTTTATTAGTAAATAAAGTACTGTATTTAAGTGCATATGTTAGTCAGATGGGAACAATAACTTTTTGGAGCTCCAAGCATGTTCTCTTATTCAGCATTATGGCCTATTTGACTAAGATGTACCTTGAATTAATTAATGCATGATTTCCATAATAAAACTTTTTAAAAATGATAAAAATCACAAGTCTGTGGGATGAAAGGCCCAACAGAAATAATGGGGGGTGGGGGAGGGGGACACTCAGTCATTTTTCCTGCCTTTGCTCAGGGAAATGTCAGGTTTCTGTGCAGGTATAGGGAGAGAGAGGACCAATATGCCCATCCCTTAAAGGGAAGCTATGTGAAAAACTAAATAAGTCATCAAGGTATATATAGCAACACCTAAGAACAAGTATCCTTTCTAGCTGAAGATAAACACAAGCAAAACAAACAAACAAAAAAAAGGTGCAATACTGCATGTTTTTTGGTGCATTCTTAGGATGTAAATGAAAATGTTTATCTAGTATATGCATCCAAAGCAGAGCTGATTTTTTTTTTTTTTTTTTTTTGGTTTGGTTTTTGCAACCATGATTTGAAGTCTGTAGAGACTTTGGCCCTCCCCTTGAGGCTCCCCAAATATACTCAACCAATTGATTTAATAGTTGCTTAGTGCCTTTATCCTGTACCCACAGTGAACTGCAGAAAGTGCCTCTGTCACACAGCTGAGAAGTTAGGTAACAAAAGGGGGGAAGGGTTGGGGCACAGATATTTTGCTTTTGCTTTTTCCATCCTTGCCATCTCATTTCACCACTGTGAGAAGACCACACCACACCACCCTACCCCCTGGAGAGGAGCGATCCAGGTGGGTGCTGTCTCTCTGGCCATCCACTGGACTTGGTCCCTTTGACGGCCCGATGTTGGATGTGAACTGAGACCCGTCTTTGAACTGGACGTGAACTGTGAACTTATCTTTTCCTCTTCTCTACCAGAAGCCAAGATCTAAACTTTTTTGGGAATTTGTTTCCTATCAGGGGCCGCTCTGGACATGCAAGGCTTCCTCTGGTCCAGTGAAGAGTTCCCGGCACGTTTCCTTATTCTTTCTCTGTTAGCGGCAGCACTTTGCAAACCTCTCTGAAAGTCTCATCTTTTCAAGCAACGCTGTGGATGTGGGAACACTCCGTTTCATAATAACCTTTCCCAGGCCTCCCCTCCTGGCCCATCCCTTTCCGATATTTCCCGTGATGCTCCCGTGATCTGCCCACCTGGCAGTCCCTTCACTGGCTGAGCCTCTGACTTCTGCTGCCCTAGTCACCCAGCCCAGAGAACAGTGGGGACCCTGTGTCCGCCTGAAAGAGAGCCACGGGACACGGGCCTCTGGAGCCCGGCAGCTGTCCACCCGTGAAGAGGCACTCACAGCCTTCATAAGGACCCTGAAATGGGGAATCTTCTTTCTGCACTTAGCATGTGGCCGCCTGCTGCTGACCACCTGACCTTCCTGCCCGGCTCCTTCCAGAAATCTACATTGTTACTTTCATCCTTTTCTCCCGTCCTCTCCTAGAACTAGCAGTGAGGCAGTCAACCCAGAAACTCGAGTGACACCCAGGCCGGTGAACTTGAGTGAAGAAAGAACATGGGTATCTCATTTTTCCATGGGATGTCTGAGTCCGCGAGGCCACCGCAACACCCATCGTGGAAGACGAGGGGCCGAGAACTGCGCAGCATCTGACCACAGGGCATTAAACCCTCCCGTGTGATGTCTCTTTCCCGTCCGAACCTTAACTCATCCTGGCGATTCTTCTCCTACTTGCTTGAACGTCTCCAGTTTGGAAAAAAAAAAAAAGCCAACCTCTCCCCAGTCCTTGGGGAATATCTAGATCTTTTATTTCGACTCTGAGGTCTAGGACACACAGAACTCAAAACGCTGCACTCTGTCAACAGCAATAATCCACTCGGTACTGTGGGACGGATGGGTTAGAAGATGCGGAAACGGGGCGAAGGCTGACTTTGGCTACTTGGCATACTTCTCGCAGTTATACCCCGAACTGGTTGATTCTTCTGCATGTGTTATAGGGGAAAGTGTTGCATGCGGGGAACCTATCAGCCTGGGACGGGAGACGAGGGATTGCTATGCCTTTGGGGTGGTGTGATGACAATGAATGCTGCTTAGCCCATCTGTAGCTCATTGCAATGAATCCGGTAGGAATGCAGTCCAGGGATTACCTGTGTAGCATAGGCATGCGACGTTTGACCAAGCTCTTACCCTCGCACTGTAATGTGCTGAAATGTCTTTGTAGACCTGAAGGTGCACTTAACAGAACTGCCTATTAAGGGACGACTAATCTTTTGGTTTACCTATTCAAATTTATTTTATTTTACCCGGCTTTTTGCCTTTTCTTCCCCTTCCTGGGCACTGGATATGTGTTTTCTCTGGAAGGAGAAGACTTCTGATGTGCTGATAGCCATAGCCCAGCTCTTCCGGTGCATGGGTGCCCTAGTTCAATAGGGTGGCAGTGGAAGGGCTGGGTCACACCGGGGCTGTTAGCCATCCCAGAGTCTCTGAAGGGGTTAACTCACCTGAAGTGATCTGAATCAGAGAGACCAAAGACATTCTTTTCCTCTGTCCTCAGATTTATAGGAGACAGATTGTAGCCAGGAGAGGTTTCTGGTTTTGCATCTCTTCTTCCCTGTTATGCACAATTCTCCTCACTCCCCCTTGAGACTTGAGCTCTGATGATCAGTGAAATCCGTTCGTTGGGAGTGGGCTAGCCTAGTAGAATGATAAACCGATATAGCAAATCCTTCTCCGGGACTATGGCCCGCGGGCAGTCATTCCCCTCAAATGGGATCGTACGGAAGGGTTGGATTCCCCTCTGGTGGGACTTGAGCACAGGGGGCATCATAGTCTTGATTCACTTGAGAATTTTTTTTAAAAGATACATGTAAACGATAAATTAGGAATACGTTTCTTTAAGCAGAAGTTCAGCATAGTCCGTAAAGGGCCGCCTTCACATTGTGTGTAGTTACAAAATTTTCAAATTAGTTACCACCTAAAAGTCAGTAAAAATAGTCTTCTAACCCTCCTATTTTATATAGGAGACCTCAAAACACATGCTTTTAAAAATAATTTTTAAATTATGATTCCTTGTTTGGTAGATAGGGTTGAACAGAAAGGAGGAAGAGAACATTAGCAGAAGGCACTTTCCCATTTTCTTCCAGGAATGACTTATTCCTGGGAGTGGTGAGAATTGGTGGGTGGTAACCATCCATAGTATACAATTGTTAGAAAGAATATAAACTGCCAAGCCACCATGGTGTCCTCCAGCTTTCTCAAGCAAAAATGGAGTCTTTCGATGTTTATGTTCATTAAAATTAACAAACTAGAATTTGAGACCGGACATATCCCAAGTTGAATTGTGATCTCAGGTGGTAACTTCTCATGAACTCTGCGACGTATTAGTTCTTGTACTTATATCATGGAATTTCAGGGTATATGTGAACATGTCTAGCATGACTCAGGTAAATCTTAAAAGAATGTACCTTACTTAATCATTTTTGTAAAGAAACAGTCAGGAGCTGAATCGTTAACCAAAACTGTTCCATGACCTTGGGTCACTGTGCAAACTCATTCAGGGTATAGATGTCACGTTTAGAAGCCTTGGGATCACATACCGGTCTCTTTGCTCAGGCAAAACAACCACGGGCTTCCTTGGGAAGTCCAGTGTGTGCGTAAGGGCTGAGGCCCTGCTGATCTCAGGGCCATTAGATTTAAGGAGATTAACCCTAGTCACAGTGATTCTCTTTTAGGAGCTAACCAGGAGTTTACTTTTTACGATGTGAGACTTCAGAGCGTATGGAAAAGTTTTGTACCACAATCAGAGAAGAAGAGTAAATGGTGTAGGGAAGGAAAACCAAACCAAACAAGAAATTCCTTGTTAAATATTCCAGGTCAAAAGTTGTCTCCTCTCCAAAACTTGCAGAAGCACCTTTCTTCTCTCCAGTGTACTGTTTGGGGACTGTGGATGCAACAGCTAGAAGTAGACGTCATGGACTGTGTGTGTGACATACCTCTTATATGACAGAGAAAGTATTACTGAAGTTAAAAATAAAAATTGAGTAGTATTGATGTAAAGTGCACCATCAGGGCAACAAACCATTGAAGCTGAAAAAGCACCGTTTTATTTCTTGAGTTTGCCAGTTGCTTACGCCTTGAGTTAAGGACGTGTCTCATCTTCACCACCTGTGCATTTCCCCTTCTCTCACTGTTCCATATGTCAGGTCGAGGACATTGAATGTTATGAATTGAGAACCTAATTGATGCGCATAGTTTTCATCTATGCAATTTTACTTGCTTCTGTCACTTTATGATCTGTTCATATTTGGCATCAATTAAAGATAATTTTTAAGGATCTTATCAAGGAATATCTTGACTGGTTATTTGTCTCCTGTTTAACTGGCTTTTGGCGGGAGGGGATCTTTCCTCACACCCTGTGCTGGGGGGATCTCTTTAAATAGCATGGTGAAGCTGAGATCTGATTGTGTCGCAGCCTTATTTCTTTTGGAGCACATGGCCTGTTTCTGCTGGCCGAGGAAATACACCGGGGTCATACTTCGAGGATGCATTTACAGTGTGGTCTCAGGTAAGATTCCGAGTAGAGGCTGTTGGAATTTGGTCTATAGAAACAGGGGTCGGGGGGGTGAATGGGAGCGGGGAGGATCAAGCTTTGAAAAGGAAAAAAAAATGAGGCTCAAGGGAGAGCAAGATCATTGGGTCTGTTAGCTTAAATTGTTCTTGATTTGAAACTGTATTTTTCATCCACAGTCTGAGAAGCTTTGGAGGAGGGATAAGTGTGTGTGTGCTCGTGTGAGTGCGTGCATGCGTGTTTAATGGTGTCGTGGTCTGGTATCAAGTGACTTGATAGTTATAATATGGTGTTAGAAGTGATTTTGATGTAGAAAAACAACGTGGCTCCCAGCTGTTCTTTTTCTTCCCCGTTATTTTGAAGAAGTGGGGTACGATTCAGGGTTAGGTGTACAAATATTCATTATACAGGTACCCTTGTTGATGAGGTGTGCCCCTCCCTCCCCTGGCAGTCCTTGCTGTTCTTTGCATAGACCTTTTCCACCTAGTTCTAGGTGAGACTCCCATTTCTTTTAAACGACTCGGCGCATTTTCTTTTGCCGCTTCCTGAGATTTAGATCTTCTCTCTTCATCCTTGTGAACATCACTTTTTTATACCGACTCTTTCATGTCAGAGCAACCAGAGCGACAAGCTTCTTGGCAGGTGTCTGCTACGTGCTGAATGTACTGGGTGGCTAGTGTGTCATTGTAGAAGTGTATTGCATTGTGATAGGTTCAAGTTGTAGGACTTGCAAATGAGTCTTGCGTTTGCTGTAGAAGGTGCTACTGAAAGTGGACGGTGAGGCTGGGCGGGCTGCCCATAATTTTTCTGTTGTGGTCGAAAAAGCAGGCCAGGCTAAGCTCTGACAGAGAAGCTAAGAGAGAGCTTGAGTCACATCGGCGGCTGTGGGTGTTTCTCCAGGCTCAGCCCTAGAATGGTCTTCTTGAAGCAGAAGCAGATAGGAGCAGGTAGCTGCCAGTGGTAGAGCTATAACTGGAAGCTTTGTGGTTTGCAGAGCTTTAAAAAGACATCAAGCCAGTTTTAAGGGAGGAGAACAGAGACCAGATGCGATCTGATGCCAACCACTCTGTCACTTTGTCACTGCGGGGAGGGGTTGGTGAGGGAGCTGCCTTCTGCAGTCAGTCCAGATTTCTGGACCCTAACCAGGCCTGAGTGTGGAGGCAGGGCTGAGAAAAGGTGGCTGGCTACAAAGCCCTGTGCAGATAAGACACAGCATAGTCGGCCTGCACAACTGGAAACCAGCCCTTTGAGCCAGCTTGAAAACAGATAATTTAAAACATCTAATTTAATTAATAAGACCTAAAATAACATCCATGGTCAGATGCTCCATGATCCGACATATTCACGAAAAAGAGTGAACGGTGACCACAATAACCTTCCATCCCATCAATTCATCCCGATTTTACCGCTATAAAGTTGAATAAAAACGGAATCTTAGAATGTATGAACTATTGTGGTTCCAAAGTATTCCCTCCCAGGCACCCACTTTGTTTCCTGGTGTGATTAAAGGTTTGAATTCCACTCCTTTGGCAGTAACCAGTTGCCTGTCTAGAAACTCTAGGGCTTCTTGTAACTATATTTTTATCCCATGGCATTTTTGCTTGGCTCTGCCCTGAACTTGGGTTTCTTGCATGGTGTTGGAGATGCCTTAGTTAACAAAGCAACGTGCTCCAGGTATATTTTATCTAGGGAGGGCCATGGACTTAAATGTGATGTATGCAATGAGGTTGGTCTTGTGGCTTTTCCTTCGCTTGCCTGTTAATAGAACTCCCTCTATGATCAGATGTTCAAAATCACCATCAGCCCTTTGCTTTCAACGCGAAAGACAATCTGACATGCTCATTCCCAGGAAGGTGCTAAAAGCAACACTTTCGGTTGGGATAGCTTTCTTTGAGGGTTTTCAAATCCTTTCCACCTTCGTTGTGTTGCTTTATTCTACTCGGTGTGTTAGGTTGGGCTGATATTGGTAGCCTCATCTTATCGGCTCAGGGATTTACCCAAGGTAGTTGAGTAGAGAGAGCGGACCTGGGTTCACTAATGACTCCATGGCCCAGTGTCTGGAGCTTGGTGGAGACTCTGTTGTTTGGGCTGATCAGATGTTGGAGAGTGTAATGTCCCATGCTAAAGGTGGGGCAGTGGACTTTGTGTAGCCGTTTAGCTTCTCTGAGACTTTAAATGGCTCATTTCTAAAATAGAAACAGAAATGCCTCATAAGGTTGTGTGGATGAAATAATGCAGATCCATGTGTTTGGTCAATTCTAGTGTGATGTATCAATGTGAGATATTAATAGATCTGTTATCTGTTACCAAATATAAGATGAAGGCAAGAGCAGGAAGAGGCTGCTGGGTCATTTCTTCCCAGAAGGGAAGCCATACTTTATTTTATTTTTTCATTTTTTTTTTTTTTGAGTTGGAGTCTTACTCTGTCGCCCAGACTGGAGTGCAGTGGCACGCTTCTGGCCACCGCAGCCTTGACCCGCTGGGCTCCGGTGATCCTCCCGCCTCAGCCTTCCAAGTAGCCGGAACTACAGGCCCACGCCACCACGCCCGGCTAATTTTTGATTTATTGTAGAGATGAGGTCTCTCCAAGTTGTCCAGGCGGGTCTCGAACCCGCGGGCTCAGGCCATCCACTCACCTCAGCCATATTTTAAAGGAAGACTACAGGGAAATCAGCTGCCTAATTTAAAGGATTAATTGTGTGATGGGAGATTTGAAGACTTGGGGGCTGAGAGCTTTTCAGTGGGAATCTTCCGTACAGCCTGACATCATGCCAGGCATGCAACAGCCCCTTGCCCCATTCCCAGATGCTGAACCACTATGTCTAGCCTTGTTTCCCCTTCGCCCTGTGAAATCAATAACATGTCACGTCTTCAGATCCCAAATCCCAAGGTTGAACTCTGACATACAATAAGTTGAGAAGCTGGAGGGTATGATCATATCACTTCTGATTGCCTTATTTTCCCTGCATGCAAAATTTCTGTCTGATTTGATTTTTTTCTCCTTCCACCTGTGAATATTGAAAAATAAGGCAAGATGTTGTTTGGGAAGGTTTCTCATATGCTTGTCTGAGAGACATTTTATAAATTGAAAAATAAAACTATTCTCAACTGTCCTTGCTAAAAATAAAACAAGGCTCACAAGCATACACGAGTTAATATAGTCGTTTCTTGAATAGGACATACTGCAAAGATACTTACAAAAATTTGTGAATTTTAATATCTCTACAGTGGTCCAGCCCTTACCTCTTAAAACCGATTGGCTTTACAGAATAGTGTTTTCTTTATAAAGAACTTTTGCCTGTTTTTCTTAAGGAATTTCATTGTAATTCAGGAGTTGAGTATCTTAGCGTCTTTGGGACACAAAATTTTTTCTAGAGGATAATATTCAGGGACGGGATTGAGTTCTTTGACCGATTCATCATTTTGTTGGCCTTTTCCAGATGCATAATTGGAATATTAAGGATTTTAAAAAATGGATTGTATGAGCTATGTCCATATTTATTATAATAGATAAAATGTTCTCAATGTTGTTTCAAGTGCTGGTAATAAATGTGCTGTAGGAATGTTTCCAGAGAAACTAATTCCAGTGGTAATTTATTTTTTCCAGAATTGAAATTAGAGGCTAATCAATGAGTGTGGGGGTTTAAGTTTAGGGTAATTATGTTTGGAGCTCAGAGCCAAATCCAACTCATTAAAAATTCTCATTCCTCAATATAGTGAATGAAGAGTGTAGGGAAACTCAAAATACTTTATCTCTATAGTGATGATTGCTGTTTTTTTTGTTAGATTCCATGCAATAGTATCACTGCTTCAGAAAGAACGTAATTTTGTTTTATGTGAGTTTCAAAGGAAAACTTTCTGAGACGAAGATTCACAGTACAACGTGTTTCCCCTTCATTAACTGGCAAAACAGTTTTTAATCTTAGAGAAAGTTGTGCGTATGTCAGCCCTAAAAGATGAAATGCCCACCTCAGATTTTGAAAGATCACAGAATATTAGCTTATTGTTAAAGAGCATTTCTAGTGAAGATGGAATAGCCATCTTTTCAATTTCCACAGGATGAAGATCACCTTTTTTTTGGCATTTAAAGAATAATGCTTACCCTTAATGGTTAAAAATGAGTATTCTAAACATCTTTTAATCATGATGTTGTTGATAATTCAAGAAACAAAATAATTCAACGTCATTACATACAAAGTGATGATTGTGATGCATACTCTTTGCTTGACTAGCAAACACTGCAAAGATGCTTTCAAAAATTTATAAATTTTGATATCTCTACAGTAGTTCAGCCCTTACCCCTTGAAACCGATTGACTTTAAAGACTAGTTTTTTCTTTAGAGAATCTTTGTCCGTTTTTCTTACGGAGTTTCATTGTAATTAAGAAGTTGAATATCTTAGCGTCTTTGGTACACAAAACATTTTTCTAGAGGATAATATTCAGGGGCAGGAATAATATTTGTCCACATCAAGAGTGTGAAGGGTAAAATGAAGATGATGATGTTTCCACCTGCCTGAAGGTAGAAAATTTGGCTGGGACAATCTTCCAGTTCCTGTTTCTAAGACAAATGATTAGGAAATGGGCTGACACTGGGGAGACTTGAGACGCTGCTCACCTGTTGAGCCATACGCAGTATGTCAAGGCCCTCATAATTTCCTGTGGTTGTTATGGTGACTAAAATAATGACTTATCAGCTAATGCTATTTAGTATTAAGGGATGAACTATTATGTCCTTTAAAAAAAGCCGTATAAATCATCCCATAGGTAATTTGGCGTGCTCAATGATCAGCCAGATTGTGATGAAAATGGTTGTTGGATTCTGGACTAAATGATACAAGAATTTTGCTGGGGTTTTAAGTTATCGCAGATTCTATCAACATAGTCCTGCAAAGAGGAAGAGGAATACATTAGATGATTTTAAGATGTGACCTTGGGAAGCCTTAGAATTCTAGTGTTTAGTACCAAAGAGCAATATTTAATTAGTTCCAAACCTACATATGACCTAAATGGAAAATGATTAAAGATGAATTTTTTTTGAAAGACAGAGTCTTAAAAAGGCTATTAGAGTGAGGATAATTGTGTTTTGTTTAAATCCATTTCCCTTATACCTGATGATTATATTAGGTACCACCTTCAACATTTATATAAACTATACAGTTAATCTATCAGTGAAAATTCTGTACTTGGCAGTAGTGGGAAACTGCCAGAAGTGGGGTGAGGAAGTGGGATTTTCAGTAGTGGAATTCTGCCTGGAGAAGCGGCGGCACACCTCATCAACAAGGGCACCTGTATAATGAACATTTGCAGACCTAACCCTGAACTGTACCCCAGAGAGAGACAGAGAGAGAGAGAGAGAGAGAGAGAGAGAGAGTGATTGAGAACAGAAAATTCTGTACTTGTCAACCTGTTACAGCAATTCCCAACTTCCCTGGCCTGGTTGGGCTTACATTTAACTTTTCATTGTTTTGGGTTCAGTTTCCCATATCAGAAAATATAATAGTTGAGATTCTCCATAAATATTGTTTTTCTTGGGCTTCTCTCCTTTGGGGAGGAATCTTTCATTTGGTTTGCTTTGACAGGGGTTGTAATTTTAATTAAAACTGTTCTTTGGTAATTGAGTTCCTTCTCAAGACATGCAGCCTGAACATTTTCAGAGAATATATTTTTTCATTCATTCTGCTTAAGACTGGGCTGGTGCATTTTTTACACATATCCCTGTTTCCTTTGGAGGTCAGTTAATTTTGTGTTAAAAATGTTGTTCATGTTCTTAAGCCATCTGGAATTTGAGTTGTTAGAGCATCATATTTTGAAATGATTGTAGACATTCTAATATTTCTTGACAGTTCTTTTTTTTTTTTTTTTTGCATGGGATCTCACTTTGTCACCTACGCTGGAGCCTCAACTTCCTGGGCTCAAATGAATCTCACACCTTAGCCTCCTGAGTAGCTGGGACTATAGTTGTGATTATTTTTGATTTTTTGGTAGAAACAAGGTCTTGCTATGTTTCCCAGGCAGATCTCAACTCCTGAACTCAAGCAGTCCTTTCAACTCAGCCTCCCAAGTGCTAGGGTTACATGTGTGAATCACCATGCCTGGCCTGAGAGTTTTAAAAGTTGTTTTAGTGACACTTTTAGTGGAAGTGGGAAAACGCTAACTGGCACTAAACTTGAAGATGGAGAAATGAGACTCTATAAAAATAAGTGCTGGTGAAGAAGTCTCTGGAATTTGGAGTTATATGCTAGGTATATTTCATTCTTTGCTTATGCTTTAAATACCCCTATATCACTTATTTTGAGGCCCAGATACCTGTATCTCCAGGAAAATGCCCATCCCAGCCTCAGCTCATGCATTCGTACATACACACATCTGTATACACACACACACACACACACACACACACACAAACACACACACACCCATACATGCTGGTCTCTACTCATCTACCTGTCCATGAGCTGGTAGATATCACCTGTGCTATAGGGAAGGTATGTGTTAGCCCCAGTGCAGTAACACTTTCAGATACTGAAGGTTTGTCACCACTCCCTTTTCATTAAGCAAAAAGAAAATTTTTCATAAAGATATCATAAGAAAATTTTCCATTTTGTAATTAGAGAAACTGTCGCTCAAATGAAAGAAAACCCAAAGCGAAACAGCAGTTGAGGCTCCTGGGATATTTCATTTTGGGCTTGAACTCTTTCCTGCCTGGGTCTGCATGCCATCTGCTCCTGGGACAGCTCAAGCACACAGAGGCCGACAGTGGGCCTGGGTGGACAGTTTGTACGTGGGACCCTCACAGGGCTGGGGATGCAGCCATCTCTGAACATTAATCTACTCCTTCCCGGGTCATTGCCTTCTACTTTGTTACCCTTCAAAAAGTGTGTATTTTCTGTCACGTGGTTTGCTGGGGAAGTGACATTCCTAAGGGGAACACTAGGCTTTAGTCTTTAAGCTTTACGTTATTGCCTTGAATTTGCAGAATTTGGGTTTGTATGTCTCTTTACTACTCCAATACTTTGTTCGTTTATAAATATAGGTAGAAGAATATCTGTCTCAGTGATGCTGTTTGGTGGAATCACAAATGCTAGAATCTTTTGATACTTTTTAAAGAAAGGTGCTGTATCCCCACAGATCCCAGGAACGCTCCTCCAATTTAGATTCATGGAAGACTTGTCATAAATGGATAAACATTCAAGAAATAGAATACGCTAAAAGTATGTAGTTTTAGTACTATTTAGGTACATGCCTCTAGCTTAATTTAAACTCTAAAATGCAGAACATAGGAAGGGTGTACTTTTGTTTGCCCCACGTACAAATATCACATAATTTAAAGGTTTCTTAGTTAAAGGGTAAGTTTCTTAGTTAAAGGGTAAGTGGGAGTGTTCTTTTTTATATCTTTTACAGTTCATGAAGAACTTTCACATACATTGTCTTATCTGACCGTCACACTAGCCACTTAAGGTGGCAGCTGAGCTCTGCCACCTTTTCAGGTACAAGTCGAGGTCTCCAGGAAACAGACTTGGAGTTGGAGAGGCTGTGCAGAGAGATGATGCATGAGCACTACTGGTACCATACCTGAGGGGGGAAAAGAAAGCGGAGGTGAACAGAAGAAGTTGGGTCGCAATGCAGTCACCACAGAGGTTCAACTGTCCCTGAGGGAGCTCTGAAGCCGAGGTGATCCTTCCGAGCTGTTCTGAGTTGGAGCTAGTGCCATGACTTAATCCTTCTCTCGTTGACCTGCCTCTGGATGCAGCTGCCCTGAGAAGGAACATGACCTTGGGCAAGGCATCTCTCATCCGAGGACATTCTCCAAGACAGCTGAGGGCTGAGGGCACTTCTAGCAGCTGGAGGGATAAGTTCTCCTATCGTGAAGGGGGCCAGGGCAGTAGGACCCAGCACTGACTATGGTGGTATCATGTGCTTGTGTGTAGCCAGTGGGGTGGCACCGGGGAGAAAGATAAAGCAGAAGGAACTTTCGGGAGTGGAAAGATCAGCTTCTGATCATCAAGCGTCGACTGTAGTTGATAGATTGACTTGTTAAATGGACGGAGTGCTCTGCGGCCCCGGGAGAGAGGCTTCTTTCTAATGCATACCGGGACCCATCCTCCAGCCTAGCCTGAGCTCTGCTGTATGGATCGAGATCAATTATTAATCAGAAGCGATGGGTGATGCCGGCTAACGCTGCCCTAATGGCACGGGTGGGTGATTGTGCGCCTTGTGATGCATGTTCGGAACATGGGTTCACGTGGGATAGATAGGACCTGCTTCTCTCTTGTCTGGACGCCTCGGTGGCGTGATGCTTTGAGGTCCCAGCGAAATGTACCAAACCACTTGTGTGATTTAATGCATCTGTGTAACATCAGCACTTCCTCTTAATGTGTCACATGGATGATGAAGTGCCTGAAAGGGACCTGGTGGGAAGAGGGTTTTTAGAAGCCATCCTTCAGCCTTGTGGCACTGTCTGCCTACCTCTAAGTGTTGTGTGTGTGTGTGTGTGTGTGTGTGTGTGTGTGTGTGTGTCCCATTTAGAACTACTCTGCGTGCAGTTTGTACACCTGAATCCTCATTGAAAGAGTCCACTTGGCATTGGGTCCAGAAATGACAGAGTTATTTAGATTTTTCATCTGAAAACAGATCTCAGGGGAACTCATTGTTTGGGCAGCTTTGCAGTTTGGATCTGAAAAAACCTCTAGGCTATGTGATTAATGGTGATTTCTATTACTCTGTGTCTCCAAACTGTTCGCAGGAAATTTGCATTTTGTTAAAAAGTCCAGCTTGTTGCACCAGAAACAGATCTGGTCCGGAAAAGAATTGAAACTATTCAGAGAGCAAATATGACTCCCCAGACTTCTGCCATTGTGTAGTATTGAATCACAGTTGTGTTGGAAATTTAGGTTTTGTACTTCAAATCTAAAACCTTAGCATTTTAATATTTGACGTTTAGAATAAAATGTCAATTTCTTTTAGCTTAGGTAACACATTGCAGAAGCGCATGGATCCCTGAGGTTTATCAACTGACTCTTTAAGAAGTTAAGGGGGGTGGACTGGGTGGCTTAGCCTGTAATCCCAGAACTTTGGGAGGCCGAGGTGAGTGGATTGCCTGAGCCCGCGGGTTCAAGACCAGCCCCGGCAACTTGGTGAGACCTCTTCTCTACAATAAATAAAAAATGAGCCAGGTGTGGTAGCGCACGCCTGTAATTCCGGAAGGATGAGGTGGAAGGATCGCTGGAGCCCAGCAGGTCGATGCTAGGGTGGCTGTGAGTGTGCCACTGTACTCCAGCCTGGGCAACAGAGTGATTCCAACTCCAAAAAAAAAGATGTAAAACTGGATTATTCATATTTACAGCAAGTCAGTTTCAGAGGTGTCAAAGATTCTATGGCATGTGGATCTTGGGGTCATGTGATTAGCCAGAAGACTTCAGGTTTCTGAACAAAAAGAGAGAAAGGATTGGGAAGCCTCCACCTCAGAGATATGGCTTTCTGACAGCTAAACTGGAAATATCATCTGTGTGTGTATGCGTATCCCTTTGCAAAGCCTTTTACTTTCTTACTTACTTTTATTTTTGACTCTTCATTAAATCTTTTTTGCCACGATTTAAAAAAAAGCTAATTATGACCTTATTTCTGATTCAGGCTCTTCTAGAAAAGTTCCCTGTTGGGAAAAGTTGAGTTGGAACAGCGGAGTCCATTTCTTTCCAGCCCTCGAGAAACATCATAGCAGCAATCTCATTCTTCCTAGAAAAATGAGCAAGCCTCCCAAAGTGGATCTCTTTCTTTCTTCAGAGCTGGAAAACAAGACCCAAAGATCTCTAAACCAATGAGATTATTAACATCTAGGTGTTCTTGGGTGCAGGAAGGCATTATTTACATGAAATAAATGGAATAGGTATAAAGAGCTATAGGGAAAAATTTGATTTTGCAGGTAAAAATGTGTGGTCCTACCTAAGACTCTACTGATCCATTCTCAGAAATTTGCAGGGTTGTGAGGCACTGAGTCACCTGCCTTCTTGCTGGATTTTATTGTGACTAATGCTTCATGTAACACACACACACACACACACACACACTGGAAGGGAGGAGACAAGGGGAGGGGGTTTCCCGCAAGAGATTTGTTAGACTTTTGCAATCCACAAACTCCTTGACCAAAGATGGTCTTATTATCATTTCTGTGGCTCCCACCAGCCAAGTGGTGGTCTTTGATCTTCCGCCTTGACAAGGAACCTGAAAGTTTACTAGAGATTATTATGCCAAACCATGAATTGAAAGATTGGATTGTCCTGGTCTTGCCTCTGATGGAGATTTACCGAGGGGGTGGCATCTGCTACCGCTTGGCCTGTGGTGGAATGTCTGAACACTTCCCAAAACCTGCCTATTAGAAATTTATCTATCTATGTCTAACCTGTGCTAGATTCAAAGTGTGTCAGGGGTAAAGTCTAAGCAAAAATGGTTATGTTAAGGCAAAGAGACTATGGTAAACTAAGCTTATTCTAGGTTTCCATAGGTGCCTCCTTTCAGATACCATGCCTTGCTCTTCTGATGCAAATGTCTCAAAGAACACAGCTTCTATTTAGTCAGAATATTGATTCATCTACATTGAAAGAAAGAACCATAGGAGACGATGATGATGATTTTGTCTCAGGTCATCACACAAAAACTGAAATTTTGAACCCAAGCTGCCAAATGAGATCTTGCATATTACAGAGGACTTAGGTTTGCATCAGCTGGAACTAAGTTATATATTTCTTGAAAATCGTTTGCAATAGGATGAGATACATTTCATGTTGGTGGTTAAAATTAATTTTTAGAACTATATTGTTCAAGCAGTTTGGTGAGCATAAACACCAGTCCAGAGCTATCAGAGACAAAAACATGTAGACAATACCCAAGACCTGGGGAATTTTTAGTCACTATGAGATGAACGTTTCTTAGGTGCTAGCTACAGAGAGAATTTAGTGCTGTAGGAATTTGCAGTCTGTGTCTTTATAATCATAGGGTGATAGCCCTGGGCTTCCTGTAACATCTTGGGCAATGTTTTAGTGAGAGTGTTCATAACTCAGTGTCAGCCTCACAAAGATGGTGGCTGTCAGAGGGGTTTTTTTTGGGGGGGAGGGGAATTTTGTCTTTTTTGTTGTTTTTGTTGTTCAGAAGCAAAAACTGAGGTCAGATACCACATGCTAAGATTCTATGCTACTGTGTCTTATGGGCTTTACGGCTGGTGTTTTCTGAGAAGAGACAACTCTTCATTTCCATTGCAGCATTGAGATCTTTCTGTCAAGAGAAGCTTGTTATTAAATAATAATAAAGTTGTTATTTGACAACAAGATCTGATACTCATCATGCCTGAGATGCATGTCATGGAATCATAGAATCTCAAAGTTAACTTGACCCCTAAGAGTCATTTCTTTCTGTCACCTGTTTTGTATTTGAATCTTCTCAACAGCGTCCTTGCCAAGTCTCCGTCTTTTCTGGGTGTGTTACTCAACGAGCTTGACAGTTACTTGTTTGCAAATCCAGTTTTTTAAAAAATTGTATCAATGTGTCATAAATGGGATTTTATGGATAGGGAGGGACAGAACAATGGAAAATGTCTAACTGCTGAAGATTAAACATAAAACAAAATGCTAGAAGAGATAGAAGTCAGGAATCCTGATTATTCAACTAGGATTTAGTTTACTTGGTCTCATAATGATATGAAGACAGGTGATCTGATGCAAGCTTAGAAAGATGGTGAAAATCTGTATTTAATGTATTTTATTCACAGACCCATGTTAAGTCAGCCTGTCTTGACATGGTGGTTGTTTTGGATGATGTTAGAAAAATTCATGTGTGCCAAATTTAAAATCCATTTGTTTTTTACAACATTTATAATTCGTAAAAACCTGTTTAAGGCATAAGTTTGCTGAGGTCTTCGTCCTACAAGATTGTACGATTGCCTGTTTGACCTGTGCTGTGTATTGTAATGTTAAACACTGAAACTTTTTTTTAGCATATCAGACATTATTTTATCAGCCCAAGCACTTAGACTTGAAGTAAATAAAATCAGGCTTTGGTTAAATAAGAATTTTAGCGAAAATAGAAGATCGACCCACTTTGGAGGGGTACTGTTATTCTCTGCTCTGAAAATATTGCTGCTGCCCTGTTCTATAGAGGAGAAAACTCCATCTCCTTGGCATGATAAAAAGGGACGCTTGAAACCCAGCCTAGAAAGACGACTTCTATGGCAGACACACACCTCTTTCTCTTCTCTCGTAAGAAGCTAGCACTCCAGAATTTTTTACTGCACCAGAATTTTTTACTGCACCAGAATTTTTTACTGCATTCTGCTACTTTGTGCACTCTGCATTTATTTCAACCTCACAGAACTACTCACCATATCTAGAAATTATGTGAACAACATATTGATCATCAAGTCATTACACCTTTGCATACCTTGTCTTTTGCTTGATCTCGCCTTGCTCTCTCATGTTTATTTCTACTAGGCAGTTATCCAGTCCAAAAAACCCGGCATCACCACCACTTTATCTCACAACACTTTGAAAAACATATTTAAATGAATTCTTATTTGTATCTGTCACCTCCATCTCTCTGAGTTCCTTCAGGAACTCATGTTTGGCACATAGTAGGTGTTCTCTGTTCTGAACGAATAGAGAAAGAAATAATATTTTGCTGTATCAGATGATGTAGGGAGGACCCAAGAAAATTTTGCAAGCAGGTAAGATTTTTAAGTGCTTATAATATATTATTTATACAACAGCTTTCTTCAAGGAGCTTAATGTTCTAAAGTCTTTAGCTTCATTTTATCCTCCCAGATTTACCATTTGACTTTTGAAAATAAGGTAAATAGTTCTCCATCTGTTATTCCTGTGGGCAGGGAAACAGATTTTTCTCCTTCGTGCGACTCAGAGAGGTCTTCCTGATGAATTTTATGCTTAGATAAATTAAATTAAAAATTATATAATGGAATTGATAATCACACTCCTTTAAGCATTCCTGGGAAAGGGAGGACTTTCTGAAAGACAGGGAGGCCTTTCTGGAAAAGATAATGAAACAAGTCCAGAAAAGGAAGAAAACCTTCAAAAAATGACGCAAAATTAATGGCAGACCTAATACTAGAAACCGGAAGGCCCAGCAGGGTTGAAATATTCACTCTCTTAGCAGTCAGATTCTTCCTGTCCAGCGTGGAGTAGAGAGACTGCTTTTCGCCTTTGTTTTCACTCAAGTCCAGGAGTCGTGTGGAGTTTGCCATTTAGGTCTTCTGATTGTCATGCCTCGTGAAAGCAGATCAACTTTTTTTTAATGCTTCCAGGATTAAACCACTACAAGGGGGGGAGAAGGCATATCATCATATTATAGAAACAGTGTAATATTTTTTTTAAAAAAATTATCTTCTCCAAGTGAATGATTTTAGATGGAAACTGTCCTATGATTTCCCCAGTAAGGATCAGGTGACTTCTGCCGGGTGTGTTGGGTCTCATCACCCAGCTGAATCCTGTTCTGCTCTTTGGCGGAGATTGTCTCCACCATCCCAATCTTGTGCTGGTTCTTTGTCCTTTGTGTGTTTGCAACACCTCCCGATTTAGCATCCTCCTGCCTTTAATGAGTGTGCTGTTAGTGTTTCTCCCTCCTACCTCATCATTAATAAAGACGTTAAGGGAAACTGGGCCCATCACCAATCCATGGAACACCCCACTAAACACCTCCCACCCACTTGCCACATAACCATTTATCATTACCCTTTGTTTACAATCCTTTCAACTGTTTCTAATCCATGTGGCAGTGCTTATACCCCAGCCAACTTGCAGTTGTTTTACCAGCCAGAGGGAGAGGCCTGTACTTTTCAGCTCTATTGTAATCTGTGGGAGAGCCTTCATTCGGTGAGAAGTAAGGAATGTGGTGAGAAGTGAGAAATTTGATGAAGAAAGAATTCACATACTTGAGGTCTGATTTTTTTTTAAATTTTGGTGATTATTTCCAGGGGAGACATAGACGGTACCCAGAGAGCTGATAGAGGAGCCAGATGCCAAGAAAGTGGCAAGTGTAGCCCGTTCATCTGCCAGAGTGATGCCAACAGCTTTTGTCAAGCCCAGAATATATGTGGAGACACTTGCAGAGGCGCGCACGCTCACTCATTTTCTTGTGGCTTAAAAATAGGCTCTTAGTCACCTGACTCTCAAATGTTGGATGAGGATCCAACTGTCTTGGTCCGTTCTTGGGACCAGACGGTATTTGACTGATATTCTAGACTCTGGGGAAGGAAAAACAGATAAGATGTGTCCCCAGGCTCCCCAAGGAGCTTGGTATAGTGAGATGGACAGACACAAACACTGACAATAGGACAGGGTGGTGGACGGAGGAGGTCAGAAGTAAGCCAAGGGAACCCAGAAGGGGAAGCCGTGGCCTCTGATAGGAGGGTCAAGGGAGATTCTGAGAGGAGGAAATACTTAAAACTGGGCCTTAATCCATTCTTACTTTATTTGTTGACTGAAAATAACAGAAATTTATTGCCTCAGAGTCCTGGAGGCTAAAAGCCCCAAATCAAGGAATTTTCCAAGCCATGGGCTCTTTAAAGATGGAGGTTTCCTCTTTACCTCTTCTAGGTTCTGGGGAGGTTGCTGGCAATGGTGTGTCTTGGGTTGTAACTGTATCTCTCCCGTCTCTGCTTCCATCTGCACATGGCTGTCTTCCCTCTGTGCGTCTGTGTCCAACTTCCCCTAAGAAGGGTATCAGTCATTGGATGAAGCCCACTCTAACCCAGTAAACATCATCAGATGTTTTCGTTACAGATTGTTCTTCTTCCTACCTGTGGGGTCATGGGTGATCTTTGTGTGTCTGTCCATTTTCTGCCTCTTTTAAATTATCGTCACCCAAACTGCATATTGTAGTTCAGGCGTGAGTTTCCAATAAGAGGTAGAGAAGTATTTTCTTTGCTTTTTCTGTGTCATGTCTGTTTGGTTGAAGTAGATCTCCAGACAGTTTCATCCAAGTATCTTCTTTCTATTCCCTGTACTCTCAAACACGATATGTACCTCTTTTGTGGCACTTAGCAATTCTTTGTTGGTATCTTTCTCCTCCACAACATTGCAAAGTCCTTCTTGAAAGGAGTCACATGGTATAGACATGTGTGCCCCCCTACAAAACTGATTATATATGCCTTGCCTGGTGCTAGTGCTTAATACGGCATGAATGAATGAATGAATGGACACACGAGTGAATGAACAGTGAGTGGACACGTGAATGTCCTGATATTCTCTGAACTAAATATCAAGGGAGTGATTTCACCAGAAATCTTTTGCTACCATTTTGCGACTTCCAAGTTGAGGCGAATAAATTCAGTCAAAAGGAAATGGATCCATAGAGTGCCAACTAGTTTCACTTGAAAAAATGGAATGTGTTTTCTCCTGCTCACGTTGTGCATACGGGTGGAATGACCCCTGCACACTTCCTCTCGGCATCCTCAGCTCTCACACTGCTGATGGGTGGATGGCTCGGGTTGGAATGGGGCTGTGGTGAGCTTTTTTCTCGAGACTTACACCACGCATTCAGAACTTAAATGAAAGAAAATTTTAAACGTACGTGTAACTTTAAAAATCTTTCTTCAGGTCACTGTGTCTTCCAGCTCTCTCCATTTCTTTCTTAGTCACTTCTACATCTTAGTTAGCATGCTCATGTCACTTCTGTCTTAAGTGATACGCACATTGTGTAAATCCCATTCTGTTGTTCTAAATCGAGGATGATGGCTGACAAGTTGTAAACATGATTATCATTCTGTCTCTTCTTTTTATCTGGGAATAAAAATACCAGGAGAGAAGTAGAACATTACGTGCCTAAGTATGCTGTTGGTGGCGTGAGCAGGTTTAGGAGCACACGGTTGGGTAGAACTGCATACTTGGACTCCGCTGTGGGCCTTGTCACTAATGGTCGGTGTGATTCTGGGCAAGGTACATCCTTCTGGGATTCAGTTTCCTTTTCATTCCCAGTCCTGATCTCCAGGAGTCCTTTCAGCTCTGTGGATGCCGTGCAGGATAAGAAATTCGAGCAAGAGAATTCTCGTGAAGCGTTACCACTGGCATTTCTTGGCACAGTCTTGGGATGCCAAAGCTTTATGCAATCAAGGGCCAGTTCTTCACTTTGTGATCATTTAGTCCCATGTTCCTCACACACCTGCTGTGCTCTTTGTGATTGGCTGAAGGGAGGACAGTGGGGAGATTAAATCACATGTTACTTCTAGGCCCTCTTGTAACGTTTGGGAGAGGAAGATCGAAGTTGATTGCTTAACCAAAGCTTTTTCAATTCTTTGTGAATTTGTTTTTAAGATGTTATATACATTTATTTTTTCCATTTGTCTGAGGAAGTAGAAAGAGACAGTTGTTTATGGTAATGATATGAACATTTAGTGGTGCTTAATAGAATGACTTGTGCTGGTACTTACAAAGATACAGTCATGATGGCATAGCAAGCTGGCTAAGCTGAGTCTACTAAGCCACATTTATTCATTTATTAATTATTCATCCTTGGATTTCTTTCAAAGATAATGTGGAGGGCTATACTACAAAAGCTACATTTTTAATAGGACTATAAAACCACAGATAAAAGAGCTATGAAATGGTAGCGACACAGATGATTGTATAAGAAAACCAGAGTTAAAGATCTTTGAGGTTCCTAGTAGCCAAAGAGAGAAAGTCACATGGCTTTCATCATCTAGTAAAATAAGCATGCTATGCCTTCAGGCGAAACAATCTAATATTTTTTCTTACTTCAAACTCTAAGAAGAATTTAATACCCGATTTTTATGCCAATAGGAATTATTTTTGTACTTCAATAGTGCTTTTGCAACAGATGTAGACTTTTTCTTTCATAAAACTACATTTTATATGCACCACCAAATAAAGCTGAAGGCATGTTAAATTGTAATTATGAAAGCATTTATGCTTGAATAAAATAAAGCCGTCCAAGTACATAGGTGTTTGTTTGCGTTTTGTGATTTTGATGATTTAACCGAATACAGTGATGACTCTTAGGAAATTAGATTGAATTGTTGCTATGTTTCTTCCACGAATCTATCTGAGACTAATGGTCACCTGCAGGCTTTTGACATAAAGGAGTCTGGCTGTTTATAGAGAAGCTACAGGGCAGGTTGGTGGCAAAGTAAATATTTTGCCATACAATTAAAAAAACTTCTCTGTGTGAAAGGGAAATGGGCTGCTGAATATTTTAGACAGGGTTAGATATTGACATTTAAAATAAGGACTATTATGAAGGTAGGTGAACCTCCTAAATGGAACAGCTTACTTATTTGGAGATAGACTCTTGAGTAGAAAAATTAATTCTTAAAAAATTAGCCGGGCGTGGCAGCGCGTGCCTTTCGTTCTGGCTACTTGGAAGGCTGAGGTAGAAGGATCGCCGAAGCCCCGCAGGTCGGTACTGGGGTGGCCGTGAGCGTGCCACTGCACTTCAGCCTAGGCGATGGAGGGAGACTCCAACTCAAAGAAAAAAGAAAAATTAATTCTTGAAGTCTCTAGAGATAACTATAATGTAATATTTCCTAAACTCATTGAATCATGAAACTCTTTTTTACGGGCAGCCTATCGATAGACTTTGAATAGGCCCTTCTGAAATATAATTCATACTGGAAAATGTGACATCACAGATGAGTAAATCATTGTAAGAAATGATCAAAACTTGATTCATATGTTGAACATACAATAAACATTGACTAATGTCATAAAGATAAGTGAAAATAAGACATGCTGCATAACATAAACTCGCAGTCTTCAGAGAGATGATGTACTATTCGGTGCTAGTTTGCAATTGTTAGGGTTGAGGTTTGCTTCTCCAGAGTGCTTTTGGTAGGGAACACATGGATGCCATGCACTAAGTCAGACAGGGATCAGCTTATTACCTGAGGCTTTGTATGATACAGCACGGTAGACTTAAAACTCGAACGGAACATCCTCTTCTTCCTCATCTCTGGGAGCTGAGCCTGCTTACCTGGGCGTACGTGGAGAAGCAGAAGAGTTATGAGTGATCCCTCCCTCCTCTTCGTCACACACACCCCACCCAGTGTTGTGCTGGAGCCCAATACCGCCGACTCCGGGAGCCAATCGGTGAATTTTCAGGAATGTTGCAAGCCTGTCATATAAAATGCAGCCATTACACAAAATGGAATTTTATAAGCTTGAAACAAAGGAAATTTTTACGAAGAACAAGACAATTTTACAACTCATAGCTTCTCAATTTTATATTACATTTTAATCGTCTTCTATGCTCTTGAGGTTATTTATGTCTGTCGTATTTGTATGGTAGAAGAACTTTGTGATCAGCCTTGTCTAGTTGGTAGCTTGAAATTGACTATGGTGGGAGTATTTACGCCTTGGGAAATTGGCTACCACTACAGACCCTTTTTAAATTTCTTAGAGTTAGTTGTTAGATATCTACCAACACTGCTGAGCCTACCCCCAATATTGACACTCTGATTACCTCAGTTCTGTGGAAATAATGAGTAACTGGGTAGGGGTCACATAGCTGGTTAGCCAGGGTGACTGGCCTGAATCTTTCACCATAATACTTTGCTTTCTTGTCTCTTTTCGTGATGAGAACAAGGTTTCTACTTGTAGGACACTGGGCTCTTGTACAAATAGGGTTCCAGGCAGTGGGAGACTATGATAATTGCCTAATGGAGACACTAAAATAATTGACTAATTGATTCAAAAACACTGAGCTCTCTACCGAGCTAGACCCTGGGATTGGGGCTCCTTGTTCCTAAAAAGATCGTAGACCGGAAGCAGATACAGACAAGTCATCACGGATTTCATTTTTGTGTGACAAGTGATATGCTGGAACGAATGCAGGGTCTTCTGACAGTACATAATGGAAGTACCTAGCCAAGTACCGAGGTCCGGGAAGTCTTCCTGGAAAAATAGCTTTGACTGCTAACCTGAAGAATAAGCATGCTTTAGCCGGACGAAGATGAAAGATAGACAGTGGAGCCCTAAAGTGCTGAGGAGTTCAGGCACCACAGAAGGGTCCTTGAGGGTCCACAGAAACCAGCCAAAGGGGCAGGAAGCAACCTGCGGTGGACAGTGGTGAGTTTCACCAGCCATGCCTGGCCTCCCAAAACAATGCGGCAAGAAGACTTTAAACAGGAGAGTGACGGTGTCAGCTTCACAGTCTCCAATTCATCTGAAGGCTCTTTGGGAAACAGACGGAAGGGGCCCGGACTAGAGACGGAGCTACCATGCAGGGCGCTGGAGCGTGGGGCCCAGGGAAGGAGGCAGCTTTTAAGTAAAGACTCAGTTTCTTCCAGTGGGTTTTTTTTTGTCTGGAGAGACACTGTTGAGAGCAGCATCAGGAGAGTGGTTGGGAGGCCTGACTGCAGTGAGCCGCACATGGAATTGGAGGCGAGGAGGTGTTGGCAGTGTTCAGAAGCATCTTAGCTGAGACGGCAGGACAGAGCAAGCACGAAGGTCACACGAGGTTGAAGGAAGGGTCCACCCTTGCCACCCACCTAGAAGGGCCTTTGCTCTCCTTGCTCCTGATGTTCCCGTGTCCCCCTCTGACTACTTGAGGGCCCAGGCCCAGGCTTCCTTGCGGCAGCCGGCCGTCATGCTCTGGCCTCCCCCACCCGACAGCCGACCTGGGCTCCAGAAGTCCCCTCCTTTGACAGAACGCTGATTCCCTCAGCTCTCGATCCTCCGCAGAGGAGATACTTGTCAATCTTGGTGGAATAATTGGTGGATTGGCTAAGTCACGGTGAGACGAGAATGACTTTTAGCGCTTTCAAACGAAAAGAGGCATTTGTTAACTCAAAACGAATCTAATTTGAGAGTGTGAGGGGAAAAGCTATTTGGAGAGTGGAAGCATTTATGATTTCTTTTTAGTCACTCTTGCCCACTCAGCCCGAGCTCCTCAGTTTTCCCAGAGCTGGATATGGAGGTGGGAAGGGGACATTTCCGTCCACCCCTCTTCTCAGGCCCTTGTTTCCAGTCGGAGGAATCCGGAGGGTGGCTCACCTCCTTGCCCTTAAGCTGGCTCCCTCTCTTTCTGAAGTGGCAGACTGCTCACCAGACCCCTAAACTGAAACTTCCCTGTAGCCCTCCGCAAATCTCTCCATGCAACCCTGCCACTCTGAGTTCTTGCCACATGAGCTTCTGACACTAGCCCAGACCCTGCGCCTTTGCTCAGATGCTCTTCTTTCCCGGGGCACTTCTTAGCTGTTCTTCAGGACTCTACTCACACGTCACTTCCTTGATGGAAGCTTTTGGATGCACGTAGGCAGACTGAGTGGTTTCACACATTTCTCCAGTACCTCTTCGACATTGTCGGGTCATTTATCTGCTTACAAGCCCGACTCCTCTGGGCTATCTTGGTATAGGCTCACCACAGTACCCGGTACATAAAAGATATAAATAACATCTGTAGAATGAATATTTACCCATGACCAAGGAGAACCCACTTTCTGGTGGGTTTCTGGAAAATGTCTCTGTATTTTAGGAAGACGTTCTCCATGGCCTCCTCTGGACTGAAGCAGTTTGGTGACCTCCTCAGTTCCCTTTAGTGGTGACACTCGGTGGAAACCAAACTGTCTTGTCCATGTCCCTT
The DNA here is from genome assembly GCF_000164805.1 of Carlito syrichta. Classification (NCBI taxonomy): domain Eukaryota; kingdom Metazoa; phylum Chordata; class Mammalia; order Primates; family Tarsiidae; genus Carlito; species Carlito syrichta. The sequence continues at coordinate 529,172 of NW_007067758.1, read as the reverse complement.
GATAGTCCCTGTCTGCCATATATGTCTGAATCCCTCTCAGGAGGGCACACGTGAGTCCTATTTCAACATGAAACTGCTTTTGTTATACTCCCCTATAATTAGACTCTATATAATGGCACTTGCTAAATCGGGAACAGTTAGAGCAGGTGTGGGGGTGGGAAATAAGACTGATAGATTATATTCAGCTCAAAGTTTCAATCACTCTTGCGATCTGTTGCAGCCATGGCAGATGGTGGAATATTCTAAAGAGACTCATAGAAAGGAAAGCTCTGGAAGCGAGGCAAAACATGATCACACGTGACACGCAGTGGTCAGACGTGGACACGAGAAGACGTTCATTCCTGCCACCGATATTTGTCTATTCTGTGGCTGCTTTAAATGTTGGGGATACTGCAGAGAATAGTATAGGCAAGACATCTGCCCTCAGGGAGTTTACATTCTTGTGGGAGGAGGCTGACCACGAACTTAGGGGCATCTCAGCTGGCAATCTGATGGCAAAGCAGAGGCAACCATTCGATGTGAGGAAAATACATGGAATTTTAGACGTGCCAAGTGTTACGGAGAACAATAAGGCCGAGAAGGACAAAAAGGAATACCAGGGGTCTCTAATTTTAAACAGAGCACCCAGGAAAAGCAACACTGAAATGATGATATTTAGATGAAACTAGGAAAGATGAGGTCATGAGCCATGCAGCTACCAGAGGTACGCATTCCAGACAGGGGGAGCAGTCAGTGCAAAGGGCCTGGGATACATGTGTGCATAGCTTGTTTGGACAACAGCAAAGAGGCCGGGTTACATTGGATCCGTAGGTCATTTTAAGGACTTTGGCTTTGACTCTGAGTAAGACAGGAAACCACTAGAAAGTCATAAACCAAGGGGTAATATCTGATTTTGTTTTACAAAGGCAAAACAGACCTACTCTATTTGGTTACATTTTTAAGTAACTGGATTTCCCAGATCAAGACAAGACTGAGCAAGACAGCATAACTCACATCTTATCTTACTTCTCCTTCTAGTCCAGGGCTACTGCCCTTTCCCTTTCAGTCCTCCAAAAATCTTTTATCGTGAGCCTTTGGCTTTGGTGCCAGGCACTGAGGGCACAGTGATGAGCAGATGAATGGAACTTGTAGTATGACTGGGAGACTGATGTGAAATACACACAGGGCGTCGCATGATGCATAGGAAAAGACGCCAGGAGCACACAGTTAGATGTGGAAGGGGCATCTAAGTGGACATCTGCTGGCAGAGAAAGCCAGACGGGGAGACACAGGAGAGCCTCTTAGGCTGGAGAAGCTGTGGACGTAGAGGCTCTGAAACCAGGACAATCACGCCATTTCTCCACCTTAGACATGAGGTGAGCAACCAGAGCGGCCAGAGTGAAGAGAGCAGGTGGTGGCTGACAAGAACGTGTTGCAAGCAGCCAGGTGAGAGTTCTGGATGTGCGAGTGCATGGCTAGCCATGCGTCGGGGTATGAAGAGAAATGGGAGGATCGAGTCATACTAGACATACTAGGAGGTGATGGATTGAATATCCTGGCGTTGACAGCTGGGAGGAAACAGTGCTACATTCTGACACGTGGAGCCCAGGAGGAGGGACGGGTCCGGGAAGGAGGAGCAGGACTGTTCCGGTCGTCGGGGAGCACCCGCGAGAGCAGTGCACACTGGACCACACATCTCCAGACCCCCTGTCTGGAATGCATACCTCTGGGTACCTGCAGGGCTCATTACCTCATCGTTCCCAGTTTCATCTAAATATCACCATTTCAGTGTTGCTTTTCCTGGCTTCTCTGTTTAAAATTAGAGTCCCCTGGTATTCCTTTTTGTCCTTCTCTGCCTTATTGTTCTCCATAACACTTAGCACGTCTAAAATTCCACATATTTTACTTACATAGAATGGTTGCCTCTACTCTGCCATCAGATGTCAGCTGAGATGCCCCTAAGTTCATGGTCAGTCTCCTCCCACAAGAATATAAACTCCCTGAGGGCCGATGTCATGCCTGGACTTGCCTGGACTTCAGCACACTGAAGCCTTGGACGCGGATGTGATCCCGAGGGAAGGGGCATGGGAGGAGGGCCCAGGAGAGCTCCGAGGGATGCCCATGGAATGGAGGACAGAGCAGTCTGTGGAGAGAGCCAGGGGATGTGGCGTCCCTAAGGTCGAGGGTGGGACGGAGTGGCTCCGATTTGCTGTTGTTGCTCCCAACTCTGAGTCTTATCTTTGGGAGGCTGTTGCAGCTCCTGCCTCAGCCAGATTTGATCCTCCAGGCCTTCTCTTCAGACACAGAAAAGATCTATTTGCTGCCGCATCATTGAGGGAGTAGGATGACAAGCCTTCTTGGCTGCGTCCTCTCCTCTTGCCTCATTGAAATCAGACGGGGAAATCTGCCTGGGGAAGCGGGGGCACAGCTCATCAACGAGGGGACCTGCACAGTGAATATTTGTACACCCAACCCTGAATTGTACCCCACAATTTTAAAATAAAAAAATTTTAAGTTAAAAAAAAAGAAATGAGATGGCCTTTAGTCCTGTCTCTCCAGGTGAATGCAGCTTAGAGAAGGTTTCCAGCCCACTTAGGACACCACATCAAATGGAAGATTGATAATATTCCTTGAAAGAGAGCAAATGACGTGCTCAGATTCAACAAGTATTTCTTTTTTGGATCTAATGCTCTTTTCCGGCCATCTACACAGGATCGTCATTTTACAGATGTGAAAACGGAAGCTTGGAGATGACTTTCTCAAGGACAAACAGTGAGCTAGTGTCAACCAGCACTTGCACTTGAACCCAAACCCCTAGTCTAGTGATCTCATAGCTCTCCTTTGCCCTCATACCCCTGAACAAAACTTATACACAGACACACCAACGAATGCAGTTCGGGGTACCTGCTTACTGAGCAACCACAGGTGTATTAATGCAGGGGTCCCCAACTTCTTGGCACTGGGGAAGGATTTCGTGAAAGGCAATTTTTCCACAGACTTGGTGGGGAGGAAATCATTAGGCATTACATTCCGATAAGGAGAACCTAGGTCTCTCGCATGCAAAGTCCACAGTAGGGTACAGGCTCCTATGAGAATTTAATGCCGGCACGAACCTGACAGCAGACAGAGCTCCACTCGACCGCTGCTCACCTTCTGCTGTGTGACTCGGTTCCTAATGGGCCATGGACGGGTACCAGTCCACGGGCTCAGGGGTTGGGGACCTCTGTATTAATTGAAGAGTTTGGCAGAAAACACTTACAAACTTTTCCAAAAATAGTTTTGAAGAGACTGTGAGATGTTGTTTGTCCACACTTGCCTTCCATGTCCTGGTGCTCCACTGATCGGCTTTGTCGAAACACAGAGACAGACAGAGTATTGATATTGACTTGCTGAAGCACCTGGGAGACCTCGACAGGCAACACACAGCAAATATCGCACTTTATTTCTCAAAATCCAAAGAGTCAGACCCCACTGACTTCTGAACCTTGACTGCTTTCATTGTCAAACAAAAAACAACAGGCAGGTCTGGTGATGGGGAAAATGCAAGATCAAAATGAAGAATTTCTCTTCAGTGAAGAACTCCACAGATTAGTTCACAGACCACTGACAAGGCAGAAGGCTGCTACTTTCAGCATCAAAAAACTCATGGAGGCCAGGATCGGTGGCCCAGCCTGTAACCCCAGCATGTTGGGAGGCCGAGGCGAGTGGATTGCCTGGACCTGTGGGTTTGAGACAAGCCTGGGCAACTTGGTGAGACCTTGTCTCCACCAATAAAGCAAAGATTAGCCAGGCGTGGTAGCACGTGCCTGTAGTTCCAACTACTTGGAAGGCTGAGGGGGAAGGATCACCAGAGCCCAGCAGGTTGACGCGGGAGTGACTGTGAGTGTGGGCGACAGCCTGGGCGACAGAGTGAGACCCCAATTCAAAAAAAAAAAAATCAAGGAGAGAATTGATCCAGAAAAAAGTTAAAAAGTCATTAAAAAGGTTAATGGCTAGTAAATGTTTGGAAAAATGTACTGCCTGGTTAAAGAAATGGTCATTAAAAAAAATGAGATGCTGCTTCTGACTTATCATATAAGCAAATAATAATAATAATTATTATTATTTTTTAGTCAGAGTCTCACTCTGTTACCCAGGTTGAAGTGCAGTGGCTTACAACAGCCTCAGCCTCCTGGGCTCAGGTGATCCTTCCACCTCAACCTTCCGAGTAGCTGGGACTACAGATATGTGCCACTGCACCCAGCTAATTTTTACTTTTTGTAAAAAACATTGACAAGGTTTCTCATCTTTACTTTAAGAAACATTAAGTTCCTTCCTCCTGCCCGGGGTTTTTTGCCCATTGGCTGGTCCTAAGACTTTACCAGTTCCTACTCTGACCATTTTTCCCAGTGGACATTGCTGCCTAGCACACATGGCCAAACTGTTGAAATGACACAGGCTATCTTGGGGTCAGACACTCAAAGAGCCACCTTGCAGGGTCGGTCTCCTGTGACCTGTCAGCTCACGGTGGGTAAAGCCACGCTGGTGTTTCCCAGCTTCTTGGAAAATGACCTGGCTTTCTTGCAGCCAAATACTGTCGGTTTCATGTCCTTGTTCCCCTCTCCTGAAGGGCTGGACAGCTCAGGCGCGAGACTGTTGTTCTCCGGACCTGAGATCTAAAAACAAAGAACAAGAAAAGGTGAGTCACAGGCATTGGAGTCAGAGGTTTCCAGTTTCCATGTGTACCTGGTCCCTAGCCCTTACACGTGTCGCTTAACTGTCAATTCTCAGCTTTCTCATCCGTAAAATGAGAATAATAAATAACTTAGAAGTTACAATTATGCCTTCCTTGCTTAACCAGCCAACCTGGAATTACTCCCAGACCCAAACTTTCCAAGGGGGTTTCATAATTATACTTGGTCTTATGGAAAGACCCTACCAGAAGTGAGTAGCCAAAACCTTTCCATGGCTCCCATAGTCCTTAAGATAAAGCCCGCACTCCTCCCAACAGGCTTACTTACTTTACCTGAAATGTCTCCTCTTTTCCTGCTCCCATAAATCCTTACCTTTTGGATTCAGTCATGGAAAGTGTATTTCTGCTCTTTCTGTGGGGGGTTGGCCCAAGCTGCGTATTCATTTGGTCAACACATTTTATTGAGCATGTACTGCCTGCCAGTGATCATGATAAGCTCTACTCCAGCACAGAATCTTAGAATCTTTTTCGTATCTCTTCTGTACCTGGTTATCTCCTGTTCATCCTTCAAGACACAGATGAAACATCACTTCCTCCCCAAATCTTTCTTGATCCCTTTTCTTTATGAAGGTTAGTGCCCTTGTTGGCATGTGTCTCTTTTCATCACACTTTTGTATAGTCTACTTTCCCCTCTATTTCCAGACTAAGTGCTGGGAGTTTTGGGACCACATCTTTTTTTTTTGAGTTGGAGTTTCACTCCATCACCCAGGCTGGAGAGCAGTGGCATGCTCACAGCCACCCCAGCGTCAACCTACTGGGCTCAGGCGATCCTTCCGCCTCAGCCTTCCAAGTAGCTGGAACTACAAGTGCATGCGACCATGCCCAGCTAATTCTTTGATTTTTAAAAAAATTTTTATTGTAGAGATGAGGTCTCATGAAGTTGTCCAGGCTGGTCTCAAACCCCTGCACTCAGGCAATCCTCTCGCCTCAGCCTCCCAAAGTGCTGGGATTACAGGCTTGAGCCACTGTGCCCTGCCGTATTCTTGTTTTGATTGCCTCAGTATCCCCAGTTCCTAGTTTGGTACATAGCGGGCACTCATTGAATAGTAATTGAATAAAAGAATGATCTCACAGCATTACACTGTTGTGCGACGTTGGTTTTTTAAACGAGGAAGGGACGCTTGAGACTTCTAAGCCTTTCATTTCTCACTCTGTTTTATTCAAACGTTTTCTAGCAAAATGTAATCTGTATACCCTAAAATTCACCTTTTCAAAGGATACAACCGGTGGCTTTCAGTATGTTGACGCGGTGGTACAACCATCACGATGACCTAATTCCCAGTTAACTTCATCATTCCGTAAAAAGTCCTGTGCTCACTACCGGTCACTCCTTGACTCCCCGTCTCCCCAGCCCTAAGCCACCACTGATCTACTCTCTGTCTCTGTGGATTTGCCTTTTCTGGACATTTTGTATAAATAGAATTATACAGTCTGTGGTCTTTTGTGAAGATTCCTTCACGTAACATCTTGTCTTCAAGGGTCATACTTGTAGGAGGTGTCAGTGCTTCACTCCTTTTCACGGCTGAATAATGTTCCCTTGTAGGGATATTATCACACTTTGCTTATCTGTTCGTCAGCTGATGGCTGCGCATTTGAGTGGCTTTTTCTTTGGATTATTATGAATAATTATGCTGTGAGCACGTGTACACATTTTTGGCAAATGTATGTTTTTAATTTTCTCGGGTTTGTACCTAGGAATGGAATGACTAGGTCATGTGATAACTTATGCCTAACTATTTGGGGTATTGCCAAACTGGTTTTCAAAGTGGCTACCTCACTGGTGATATTTGTCATTTCCGATTTCTGCACACCCTCACCAATACTTGCTTTCCTTTTTTTTTTTTTAATTGAAAAACATTTTTTAGCCATCCTAGTGCATCATACCTTTTTTGGCTACTCGTCTCCTATGTCCCTCTATGGAATAGGAATTTAGTTTTTTGCATTTGATCATGAGCACATTATTTAATCTCAGGTGAGCCTCTACTTCTTCTCAAGGGCTGGTAACTCCTACCTCATAGGTCACTGTGGATGGAATGAGTTGAATGGTATAAAGCATTTACTATGTTGCAGGTCCACAGTCCATACCGAGTGGCTATGAGCCATAATTACACAGCGTCTGATGAACTTTTCCTACGTGTCCTGGGACTCCCATCAAGAGAGAAACTGAGAATTGTTCAGCTCAAGCTTTGGTCTGGGGTGGCCCCTTCAGTGGGAACAGCTGCCCGTGGCTGTGGCCTGGGGGAACTGGGGAACAAGTTGCAGGAAAAGGCCTGGGAGCCCAGAGGCATCTCTGGCCCCGGTCTTTCCACCATCGGCACAGGGTTCCGCGCACTCTGTCCATATCCGGGGAGTGCTTTGAGTCCCACCCACCGAGTGGCTGCCACGGATGTGAAACCAGGTTGGGCCCGAAAATGGAGATGGCGGCAGTCATTTCTGGCAAAGCTGAAAAGCCCGAGGGAGCCAGCTCCCATCCCCCACCAGGGCCTTCATCATCGTGGAAATGCTTTGCAAGCGAGAGGAGTTTTTGTCATTGACTGATTCCGTTTTGTGCCCCTCTGCCATGCCGGCCTGCTCAGCTCATCATTTTTCATCATCTCTTCAGGTGAAGTGCTTCCTCTCCCCTTATTCTCACCAGCTGGGCCTTGGGAAAAGCCCCTGGCCATGCTTCTTGCAAAGGCAGCGGAAAGGAAGGTGGCAACAGGACCCTTCTGCTGCTCCGTATGGTTCCTTTGGATTGCAGAGTTGCGTTTTTTTAAATGAGGGATCAATAACGCAGCCTCTGCAGCCAGAGGCCAGGCTTGGAAGAGGATGCTCCCTGTCCCCCAGGACCCTGGGCTTTCCTGATCTCTGAGCAGTCAGAGTGACGGGGCACATTGATTCCATCTGATCAGTGGCCTGCTGATTCACACTCCCGATCACAGAAACACCAAAGGTGCCTGCGAGGAGACTTTCAAAATAGATCAGCCCTGGCTTCCTATTTACTGTGCACCCCGGGCTTAAGTGGGAGGTTTTGCACATCTGCTCCAGTGGCCGCTCAGTGGGCCTTCTTCAGCTGGGGCCTGGGATGGACAGGCCTGTTTCGGCACACATCTGGCCAGAGAAGCCTCATGCTAGTGCCTCTTGGGGCCTGCTACACGTACAGTCTAGCAATTCTGGCTCTGGGTTTCTTGGGTTTGGATTAGTTAAACTGAGTGAAGGTGCACTGAGACTATAGGGAAGATGAAAATTGGGAGTGTGAGGTGGAAATAGCAGTTGAGTCCAGAAAAGGGATGTGTTGATGGTGACCATTGGCAGTTGGGGTGCTACCTTGCAGTGTGTTTCCTCATCTGAAAAGTGGAGTGTTGGACTAGAACCCTTGGAGTCTCTACCTCTGTACGCACGGACTTGAGTAGACTAAAGGGAAGGATAATAAAACTTTGGAAGGTTTTCGGGCATGGGGAGAGGAGGAGGGTGCTTCTCATTTGTGGAATGAGGCACGGTGGACAGAGGACCATGGCATGAAAGAGGTCAGCAGAAGGAGGAAGAAGATTCTTACGTGTGAGATGAGATGCCTGCTACAACCGAAGATGGAGACCGGGCTACTTCTCTTCCCCCATTTATCTAAGTTCACCACGGCCCGCTCACATCTGCTTGCATGTAGGACTGAAAAAAGACTTGGGAAACACCTTAGGTGCCCTAGATGTTGTAGGAAAGGACATTTTTTGTTGTTGTTGTTGTTGAGTTTGAGTCTCACTCTGTCGCCCAGACTGGAGTGCAGTGGACGCTCCCGGCCACCGCAGCCTCGACCTGCTGGGCTCCGGCGATCCTTCCGCCTCAGCCTTCCAAGTAGCCGGAATTACAGGCACGCACTACCACGCCCGGCTGACTTTTTGATTTATTGTAGAGATGAGGTCTCACTGCCCAGGCGGGTCTCGAACCCTCAGGCTCATTCAATCCACTCACCTCAGCCTCCCAAAGGCGCGGGATTACAGGCTGAGCCACCAAGCCCGGCTGGAAAGGATGTTTTTGTATTGAAGCGTCAGATCTGGTTGTCTTGGTGGAATTAATGAACCATAGCGCTCTTGACACTTCCCTGTGTGCTGGGCTCTATCTGCAGATGGTTCAGATATTCTGAATAGTTGTTATAATGCCTCGAATAGCTAAACGCTGGCCACATCTCCGTCCGGTGCCGTGTAGAAGAGACTTCCACAGGGTGTTAATTTGCATCGTGTCTTGTGAGCCGGCTCTCAGCAGGGGTGTCCTGCCAAGGGGCCTAGAAACTCTGTGGTCTGCCGCTGCGGTTTGGACTTTCCCAGCAGCAGAGATTGGCAGTGGCGGTGGCAGCAGACAGAGCTAGAGCCCGACTCGTGAGAGTACCCCCATTTCTCTCTGGACTCTGGGGCAGTCGACAGCCTTAATGGGACAGGGTGGAGATAAGGAAAAAGGGGGTGACTGGAGAGACAGGAGGGCAGCCAGGGTCTGTGACAGGGATGTGAGAAACTTCTGCGCTGTGCTGTCAGACGGAGCGGCGGTCAGTTTTTCCTTCACTCCTTCCCAATGCATCCTCCAAGTCGGGCTTTTCTTGCTTTGATTCGCTCAGGTGACCCTGGTCCTGAAGTTCTGACTGGATCAGCACTCAGCGGCCGAGTGTCTCCTGTGAAGATGCACATCCACCATTTCAGGAGGGGGATAACCCCTGAGGTTTTGTTAGGGTGGTGGGATGGTGAGCGCTTTTGCCTTTTGACGAAACCTTGCGCGTAGTATTGGCATAAAATGAGATTACCCCACTAAAAATACAAAAACGAAACTTCAGTTTTCCCAAAGCTCGTTAAGGCTGAGCAGACTCATCATCACCAAAGGATAGTTTACAAAACACTGTTTGGTAATTAAATTGTAAGTGGAGCCAAAACGTGGATCAATTTTTCCCGCGAGGGAAGCGGTTGCACATTTGTTTTATATACCGAGAAAACAGTGTAAGCGTAAAAATTATTTTATGTGTATTAAAATAGCTTCTTCAAACCAGTGCTGAAGGATCTGGGGCTGGAAGGAATTCACATAAAACTAGTGTCTGCATTGACACTAGCCACTTGCTTAGATTTGGCAATTATTTCCCTCTGGATACGACAGACTTTAAGTGTGTTAATTTACAGCTCCTGGACAGGGACCTCAAACAATAGACTCTCACTGAGGTAGCGTAGTCTCTAGAAACAAAGAGTGTGATATCCAGACCATTGATCCACTGTCATTCTGAAGAGTTAACCACCCTCGTTCCTGTAGCCTCAGATTGCAAAATGGTAATCAACTCAGCTCTTTTCTACTCCTTTTGGACGAACGACCTGGATGGGACATTTTAGAGGTTTTTTTAGGACGCAAAGCACCTTACTAATCAAAATTACTGATTATGAATAGCAACAGTCGAATGTGTATTCTCTAAGCATAAGATGGGGGAGTGGAATTGGTCTTCACTTGAATTTCATGTCTCGGGTTTCTGCAGAGATGCAAGGTTTTTAACTGGCTGTCTTCTAGGTGACTGAGTGGGTGAGGGTGGTCTTGGCACAGTGCACCGTTGGTGTGTGTGTTTTTTTATTGTTTTTCCCAGTGTGCCATCTAGCAAAACTGCGGGCATCTCCAGAGCCGGGTCCTGAGCCTTTGACTGTTTTGCAAAGATTTTGTATAGAGTTTAGTGCTGTACAGCCTGTGGAGAGTGATGGAAGCTGATTGATGGCGCTGAAAATGCTCACAAAGACTGCTTTAAACCATGTGATTGTAGTAAAGGCTGGGCACGGAGCACCTTCACCACTGAGTGCGCACGCAGGTCGCCATTGTGGTGTGGTGCTCCCGCAAGAGCCGAGTGCAGGCTGGGCTGGGAGGAGCCTGGCACCTGCTTTTCACACACACCTTCTCCCTAAGTGAGCTTGGGTTCCTTTTTTCTTGTTTCTAGAGAACATGAGCCCCCTGATGGAGGATGATTAATTTGGCCCTGTACTACTGATGAGGTAGAGAAAAAGAATAGCTCCTTCTGATTCTCTCTTTAGAACTTATCGCGGGGCTAGCTGGGTTAGTCTCCAGCCAGGCTTGCTGGAGGTGATCTCAGAGGAGTAGCCGTGAATTCTCAGGAGTGCCTTGTGCTGGAATTACAAGGGCGGACTTGTCCTGGGAGTTTGGACCCTGGGATGTACCTGGAAGTGCCACCATCAGAGGAAAGAGATGGATTGCATTAGATATAGTCTTCACTGGGTGGATTTTGTCCTCCAGGGGATTTTTGACATTATCTGGAGACGTTTTTGGTTGTAACAACTGGGGTGGTGGTACTCTTGACACATAGTGGGTAGGCTAGGGATGCCGCCAGGTATTCTGCAATGTCCAGACCCCCATGTCTCCCACCAAAGAAGTATCTGGTCTAAAATGTCAATAGTGTCAAGGTTGAGAAAACCTGGCTTACAAGGGTGTGGTGGTTCATTTGTTGGTCACATGCTTTGGTTCTTAATGGCAGAGCTATGAGCTATTAATAGATGATTTTTAAGTTCCTTCCCAGCTCTTTGATTTTTGTTTTCTCCTTCAAAAAACCAGAACTGAGCAGAGAATTGGAAAATGGGAAGCAAGAAAGAAATCTGAGGAATGAGGACTGTTTAGTTTGAGAAAGTGAACACTGAATGGTCACTTATTAGCCTTCAGGAATGATTTTTCTTTTTACATGAAGAATGCTAAAAATGTATTATTCTCTTTTGGAGGTAGTAGAGAAAGAAATGATTTCAGTTGGAGAGGAAGATTTGGATTCATTCCAGGAAAGCATTTCTCTGTGTGTAAGAATGATAAGAAATTAGCCTAAGTTCTGAGGCAAGGTGTACAATCACTGTCATGGAAAACCTTTAAGGAAGTGAAACAGGATTCATCTGTCTGGAAAGACATGGGTGCAGCCTTGAACCCAGAGCAGGGGATGGGCTGGGTGGCATTCCAAAACCCCAGTGAATCTTGACAGCCTGGAGCTCTCTTGTCCTATCCTTTATGCATTGCACTGGACCCGCAATTTCACTATTGCTACTTTCTTCTTAACATTCAGTCTCTCTTTCACATGTGCTCACCTCAGCCACTGTTTATCCATACCTGTTAGTAGCCACTTAAATGGTGGTTGGCCTACCACTCACATCTCCTCCCCGTTCCCAATTCCATCTCTTTTCTTCTCAGAATCGTTGACTGTCAGTTGAGAGCTTTCCAAGACCAAGCCAAGGCCCACCTCACAGCTACGCTATGACGGTGACCAGCCAGGATTATGACCAGGGAGCTCATCACTCTTCTAACCCTCAGTGTGATTGATACCTTGGCTCAGGAAACTTTGCAAGTCACATTAGCATTGAATTTTGCTGCCTTACAGGATTGCAAGGCTTTATCCAATTTGCTGACCAATATCATTATCCTTAGATCTTTCTTGATATTCCTCCAGACCTCTCTGCTTGCCAAAGTTCTGTGATCGAAATGATTTCCCTTGGAAAAAGATCTTATGGATGGACTTGATTTTTGTGGTACCTGCCCCACTGTTTGTGGCGTAGGAGGGAGGAAATTATTTGATGTATTTTCTCTGCCAAATATTAATGGAAGAGAAGGGAGGATGGAGATATTTTTCTGTTTCCTCCTCACCCTCTCCTCAACCTTATGTCTTCCACATCTAGCCAAGGGTTTATTTCCAGACATCCTGGGCACACCACTTGTGTCCTGTGTGGGCCACCTGTCTTCATTCACGGAGGAATTCTGTTTCATGACCACAGACTGGACCCTTCCCCAGGCCAACCGTCTTGCAAATATTTTAGCTTTGTGAAACTTCGAGAGCTTGGATGATTTTGTATAAACTTGCTGCATAGAGTAACATGTCTTCCTATTGGTGGCTTATTAGTATTGCCTTTCCTGATAGGCTATTTTTTTCCCTGTTTCTACTGGTCAAGAATGCGGTCTTTGGAATTGGTTGGCTTGGGTTCCCATCTTTGCTCTAATGCTCATTATATGGCCTTAGGGTTTGCATGGGGATCAAATGACATAAAGACGAATTACATAACACAATGTTTGCCACAAGTAACCACTTCATAACTATTAACTATGTACAATAGCTGCCTACAGAGGACTGATGCCAGGAGAAACTTGTCGAAGTTGAGATGTTATGAAACCACTTAGAATTTCCGAGGCACTCCATCCCCACAGGCCCAGTTGTGATTCTCTCTCTCTCTCGTTTTTTGTTTTTTTTTTTAAGAGAGAGAGGGTCCCGCTCTGTTACCCAGGCTGGAGTGCAGTGGCACAATCATAAGTCACTACAGCTTCAGATTTCTGGGACTCAAGTGATCTTCTTCCCTCAGTCTCCCTACAGGCCCGCACCACTGTCCCCAACTAATGTTAACATCTTTGGTAGACGGGGTCTTGCTATATTGACCAGGCTGGTCTCGAACTCCTGGTCTCAAGCAGTCCTTCGGCCTCACGCTCCCAAAATGCTGGGATTACAGGTGTGAGCCACCACAGCCTGCTCCCACTGTGGCCTTGAAGGGAGCCCATCGTGGTCCCTGGAGGAGATCCCAGATGCTGAGTCGAGGGCCTGGCGCTGGGAGGAGTGTGCCTGTCTGCCCATGCTGCGTGATGCTTCTTGCTGACGTTCTTTGCCCCATCTGTCTCCTCTTTCTGGAGACCATGCTAGTTTTTTTACCTGTATGGTGTTCCCTCCTCCAAGGCACAACTGATTTGTCAAGTCCACGTTGGTGAGCTCCGGCTTCAGATGTGGCCTAGAAACCTTCTGCTCATCCTTTTTTAGATCAAGGCCATCGGTGCAGTCTGGCTTCTTGTACTTTAGGAGAAACCCACTTGTCTAGATCTCGGCCTCCCCCAGGGCAGGGGGTCTGAGACTTTTGTGCCTTGGCTCTAGGACACTGCAGTTAACATTTGCAAGGTTGGGAGCCAGTACCAGAAGCAACATCAGCAGTTTCTAAGAAGTTTGTTGTGGCAGTGAGCTGTGCCTTTGCATCTTTTTTTTTTTAAACTTCCCAAACCCTCCTTTTCTTGTCTAGATGATTTATCGAATGGGACTCTCTAAGTACCATATCTAGGGAAATTTGCAGAAATTGGGAACATTGACTATGTGTGTGTTTTTTAAAAATCTTATTTAGGGCTCTGTGTGTGTGTGTGTGTGTGTGTGTGTGTGTGTGTGTGTGTGTCTATCTGTATAGGGTTTTTGATATCCTGAGTGGCTTGTTTTGCTGACAGCCCATGGTCTACTGGTTCTCTCATCTTGCCTGGGGGATTCTGGGGTGTCAGAAACCCAGAGAAATAACTGGAACTTAGAAAAAGAGCTGGGAGTCATCTGTAGCCTCAGCTTTTGTATCTAGCCAGGAAACAAAAGCCAAATAAAGGCAAGCAATGGAGACAAGGAACTATGGGAAAAGTGAGGACAATTTGCAAAGAAGCAACACATCCTCGGACAGACCTTCTAAAGCTGCCCAGCATGCTAAACCCCTGACCTTTGTTGTTGTTCTTGCTGATTCAAGATGTCACCCTCTTGCCCAGGCTGGAGTTCAGAGAGCGATGATCACCACTCACCTCAGCCTCAGCCTTCTGGGCTCAAGGATCCTCCCATCTCAGCCTTCCCAGTAGCTGGGACCGCAGGCAGGCATCACCATACTTGGCAGTATTTTGATTTTTGGAAGAGACAGGGTCTCACTATATTGCCCAGGCTAGTCTCAGATTCCTGGGCTGAAGCAATCCTCCCATCTCGTCTTTGGGAGCCTTGGCCTCCCAAAGTGTTGGGATTACGGGTGTGAGCCACTTTGCCTGGCCACCAAACACCCGATCTTCACCCGAACTTGTAGGTAAGCCCAGAGCTTCTAATGGCCCACAGAAACTTACACCAACCTCATAATCTCCAGGGTATAACCAAGAGGAGTTGAGAGTAGCATTTTGTTTTCTGCTTAACTATATTTATTTGTGCTTATCCATACACAGGTAACTGTTAGCAAAGTAGAGTCTGTTCATCCTCTCAGCATCTATAGCTCCACTGGCCACCAGGGAGCAAAGACGGGGAGCTGCAAGGTGGAGAGTCAGGTGTTGTACGCTCCTGTCAGGACCTGCTGACTCCCGTCTAGTAGAGGTTTGCTTTGCCTCAGGCATTTTTGTATTCCTTCTTAGGCCAGCAGAAAAATCCAGCCCTGTTTATTTTGTTCAACTCAGTTCCTTTTCAACTGAAGCTCATGGGCTCCTTCACCAAGTATCAGAGTCTGTGGAGGATCCTGAGACTTTAGAGATGGAAAAGGCAGCCTCTGCCCCCAGAAAGCTCTAAGTGGGCTGGGTAGGATGGCTCACCCCTGTAATTCCAGCACTTTGGGGGGCCGAGGTAGGAGGATGACTTGAGGCCAGTAGTTCGAGACCAGCCTGATTGACATAGCAAGACCCTATCTCTACCAAAAAAATAAATAAAATTAGTCAAGTGTGATGGCATGTGCTGGCGGTCCCGGTTCTTTGAGAGGCTGAGCAGGATGATTGCTTGATTCCATAGTTCGTGGATGCACTGAGCTTCCATTCCATTCCATTGCACTGCAGCCAGGGTGACAGAGTGAGACTCTGTCTTTCCAAATAAAAAACAAATCAGTGGAAAGAAACCTCCGAGTGGAGTAGAGAATTCCAGAAGGGCGGCTCCAACTTAGTGTGGAGGATGCCAGGACAGGGGCTGACATGGACCTACGAGGAGGCAGAAGAGAAGCGCTGTGTGCTGTGTTGCTGCAGAGGCGGGTGGGTGGGCGTGCAGGATGAAGAGGACGAGAAGGCCTTTCAGAGGATGTGCAAAGCCAAGGTACCCTTTGGGCTGGCTCTGGCAGACATCCAGGGAAGCGGAGAGAGCACACGTGAAGCGTCAGCGACCTCAGTACCATGTGCAGAGCCACCGAGGCTTGCTAGTTCCGTGTGGGTAACGTGGAGGGCTGGGGAAGGGAGTCTGGCAGAGGAAGGAGGGGAAGCAGCAGGGAATGAATGAGTCAGGAGAAGCAGCAGCAGGCAGATTTGGAAGGGCCTCGTGGGCCAGAGGGGTTTTAACGTCCAAGTGAGGGCTGCGCTGAAATGCACGTGACATGCGGGTGAGGCCAGGGCTGACGTGCCGTGGACAACTTCCCACAGGGGCTGCCTGGGATTTTACAGAGCTCTTTCTGGCCCAGTGTGAAGGAGGGACGGAAGCTGGGAGAAAAGCCACATTCACCGGAAGCCCTCACCCTAAGGTGATCAACGTCATCTACTAAGAGCCACTGCGGGCTCCCATTCTCATAGGAATCTGCATACATTCTGCTGTGTCAAGCGAGACAGTCCATGGCAGGCTAGGAGCCAAGCCGAGCTTGCTTGAAACTCCTGTCTGAAGGCCGGGTGGGTCACGCCTTTCACCCCAGCGTTTTGGGAGGCCGAGACGAGAGGATTGCTCGAGCCCAGGAGTTCAAGACCAGCTTGGGCAGCATAGCGATACCTTGTCTTTCTTTAAAAAAAAGAAAGTTAGCTGGGCGTGGTGGCACTCACCTGTAGTCCCAGGAGGGATTGCCTGGGAAGTCGCTGCTTTGGTGATCCGTGATCGTGCCACTGCACTCCAGTCTCCAGGGAGACTCTGACTCAAAAAGCAAAATGAAAAAAACAGCCGACTGGGAGCTGGCTGTTTCTCCGCCCTTTTCTGGGATGGGTTCTTGGAAGGGTTAACAAAACGAAAATGGAAACAGAGCTTTGGCTGTATGGTATGCGAGGAGATCTTGTGAAAGAAAGCACCCAGGAAATCTCAGGCAGAGAGCTCAGGGAGGAAAAATATGCGGAGTGACAATGGATTACAGCAGAAAAACATGAGCCCTTGTTAGAGAAGACGGTCTGACTCATGCTTCAACCTGGAGTAAAGTGAGGAGAGGATGGTGGCATTCTACTGACAAGAGAAGGACGGGGACTTTCAACAATCTGCACTTAATTCACACCAGTGTGTTTACCGAGCTAGGCTGGATGTTAAAGCCACACAAAAGATCTGGCAGAAGAGAGTGGACCTGTGGATATTGGGGTGTCAGTTGTCACCATCCTTGGTGACTCAAGTGGAAACTTGGCTTACCATGCAGAAGGGCGCTCCGGAATACTATCTCTGGTGGTGTTGCCTTGGGCTACAAATCACGTCAAAACTGAGTCCTTAGGGCCAACATTGTTTTTTCCTTTGGAGACAGGGTCTCACTCTGTTGCCCAGGCCGGAGTGCAATGGCAATGCTCATCGCAACCTCAAATTCCTAGGCTCAAGCTATCCTCCTGCCTCAGCCTCACGAATAACTGGACTACCGGTGGATGCCACCACACTTGGCTACTTTATTTGTCTTCTCTGTAGAGACGAGGTCTGGCTGTGTTGCCTAGGCTGGTCTCAAACTCCTGAGCTTAAGCAGTCCTCTCACCTCGGCTTACCAAAATGCTGGGATTACAGGCGTGAGCCCCCATGCCAGGCTGGGGCTGAAATTTGTTAAACTCTTAGCATATGACAGGCACAGTTCTTAAACTTTACGGGCCTTGATCTTAATCCTCATAGCAGCCCTAGGAGCTAGGTCTTAGTAGTAGCATACCCATTTTCCAGATGAAAAAAAAACTGAGACCCAGAGCGTATGTAACTCTTATCAAGGTTACGCAACTAGCAAGTTGAAGAGCAAAGACTCCGGTCCAGGCGCCCTCCAAGTCGGTCTGAGCTGTGCTACAAGGCTTTTCTCCCAGAACGGCCTGCTTAAGCGAGGTCACCCAGTTAGGTCAGCTGGAAGTGAATGGGTATGCTGGCCAGGGCTGCTTACGGGTGGCATCTGGACATTTCGAGTGCATTTAAGATAAAAAGTAGCAGGGAAAAGCCGCAGAGAGAAACCCCAAAACAAACAACAAACAAATCCCAAAGCAAGACACACAAACAACACAGCGCAGCCTGGCAGGAGGCAGGGAGACCCAGCATCGATGTGAGGAAGTGTGGGTAGGATAGTCTGGGAGGAGAGGCGGAAAGAGGACTCTCTCAGGACGGCCGTGTCGTGTCCCCAAAGCCCAGCCTTCAGGACTCTGCCTTGACAGTAGGCGCCTGACTGTGGTCAGGACCAGTTCCGCCAGGGCGGGGGAGACTTGTGGCAAACATAACCACGAAGCATCTCACGGTCTGATTTCTTTCATTGCTGGTGGCGTCTAAGGGTTTTGTTTGTCCCTGGTCTCATGGACAGCGGGAGGTGGAAAGACATGTCCCCTTCCGCTGGTCTAACTCCCTTCCTTCACAGATGTCTCAGACTGAGAGGGGCTCGACAGCCTGTTGGAGCAGGGACAGATGCCCAGCACCGTTTCATGAGCCGGCTTTCCTGAGGGTGTCCTTTGATGGAGTGCTCAGTTCAGACAACCAATAAAAGGGTTAGTTATCCATTTGGGATCAGCGAGTTCCTGGATTGACAGTGTATTTTGTTTGCTTTTTTTGGCTTTGTTTCCTGACTTTTTTTCCTCCTCTCCTGTCCCCACCCATTTCGCGTCTGACGTCACCGTCACCCGTGTTTCATTCCTTTTCCTCTCTTCTGGGTTGGGGTTTGGTTTTTCTCCCTATCTTGGGTCTCCTTCCCCTCTCCTCCTCTCCTTCAGCTCTCCCCCCTTCTCTCTCTGTTTTTCTCTCTCTCTCTCACACACACACACACACGCACACGCTCGTGCTCACGCTGGCGCACGTTCTCTCTAGATTTAGAGAGAGACAGAGACAGACTGGCTCCCTTCTCTCCCCCTCAGGAGTGCTAAAAACCAGTCCATCTGCTGTGTATCTGCTTATTATTTGAAATGCTGCCTTATGGAGAAAGAGGCTAGGATTCCTATATTTTCTCACTCTTTAAGCACAGGGAAGTAGATATTTCTCACCTAATAAGCACATTAATAAAAACTTGGCAGGGCATAAAAAAGCCACGTTGACATTCTCCTTTTAGGGGAATGAATACTGTGCCTTTTGCAGGTGGCCACTTCGTGAATTTTTGATGCCTGAAGTGATGCGTGTTGACCATGGCTTATTGACTAGCTCACTGGCCTTCTGTTGATGTCTACTTTCCTTCTTTGCACTTTTCGCCCGTGCTGGACTGTAGAGATTTTGTCAAAAGGAAGCAAGTCCGTCAGTAACCTGGGGGCTGATGTTGGAGGCTGTGGAAGGCTCAGGACTAGAACCCCAGACTTTTGGATCAGAGTGGCCATAACTCCTGAGTCCTGGGGTGGAGTGGAGAGGCCTTGGGATCCAGAGCTTTGAGAGAAGGAGCTGCCACCTATAATATGCTCCTAAGAATTTATTCTTTCCTAAAGACCCTGGAAGGGAATCCCCTAGTGCAAGCTTCTCAGGGGTAACTACTCTTCTCACCTGGACACATTGGGGGTGACTAAACGCAACTCGAGCCCTGACCTTCCTCCTTGCCAGTTCCACCTCATGAAGATCTGATCTCGCCTTGTGTGCCTCACCTCTTGGAAGACCCCCCCACATGGCCTCAGGTAATGTTGCATCTCCATCACCACGCGCGCCTATACCCACCTCTTCTTTTCAAGCCCGATTTTTCTGAGCCACGGGCCACCCACCCTTACCGTGACACTTCATAAGGATGGCCCTCTGGGGTCCAGTTTTCTCCTGATCCCATCTGGTCTGTCCCACGCAGGCCAGAGATAGGAGGGGGATTCCATTCGAGCCCAATTTCAGCTACACATGGCAAGGCCTGGCCCTCAGTCCCCAGAAGGTCTCCCCACGCCTCTGTTCCCGTGAGGCCTGTGCTCCCCAGTTCCTCCCAGTGGCCTTTGCTGCTCTCCTTCTGAATCATGGGTGAGTCTAAAACTGGGATTCACAAGACTAAGGTTCCGGCGGGAACTTGGACACCTGTCAATTTTAAAACGAGGCTGTTAAGAACAGGCCTCTCTCCTCTCCAGCAAAGTTCCATTTGGGAAATGCATAGGAAGTCGTTTTGAAAAGCATGGAATTCTAGAGGAAGGAAACACCTTTGGGGTCTTTGAGTTAGGGTTTTTACAGCTGGATGGATGAGGAAGGTTCTGCATCTGCCCTCCTTGGGAACCAGGGACGGCATTCTGTGGACCCATGTTAGCAATGCCATTGGGTGCTATGGAATCCAAGTCTTCTTTCTGCAGGGATTAAGTCCAAAACATAGACCTGGCTTGCACTAACTTCCCGAGACGACCTGCCTGTGTAGGCATCTTCGTCTGTTCAGGCTATCATAATAAAGTACCATGGGCTGGGTGGCTTATCAGCAACAGAAATTTAATTCTCATGGTTCTGGATACCGGGAAGTCCTAGATCAGGGTGTCAGCATGATTGAGATCTGGAGCACGTTTGCTTCCTGGCTTTTAGACGGTCTTCTCACTGTGTCCTTGCATGGAGAAGGGGGTGAGAGAGCTCTGCAGGACGTCTTGTATAATCTAACTCCACTAACCCCATCAGTCAATCCCCAAAGACCCCACCTCCAAACACCCGGGCACTGGAGGTTAGGTTTCAACATATGAACTTTGAAAGGGACAAACGTTTAGTCTGTTCCAGTAGAACTAAATTATTTGGGCGTCTTCCCAGCCATACGCAACACCATTTTTCGTTTTCTTGAAGGAGGGGCTGGGGATTTGTGGTGGACATGATGTTGCCTCCCAAATCCCTTTGTCCTCAGACCAGCCCTCCCGGGGGCAGCTGGAAATGAGTGGAAAGGTTTGTCACAGCGACATTGATGCCGGGAGCCAGGAATACAAATCATTCTGCCGTGCTGCATTGAGTCTGCATTGTGGAGACCTGTCCCACCCAAAATGCTGAGAAACACAGCCAGGAAGTTGTAACACCGTAGAGAGAGAAAGAGACGGGAGTCTCCTCAGAGGCCAGAATTCCAACGCCCTCCTTTTACAGAGGAGAAATCTTGGCCCAGAAAGGGAAAGCGGGCTGCTCAAAGTCATGCAGCGAGCTAGTGGCAGAGCTGGACAGAAGCCCAGCCCTCAGGTTCCCAGCCCAGCGTGTCTTCCGCAGTGCCGGTGCCGCAGAGGGCCCAGGTGGTGCCGCGGCTGCAGGGATCCCTCGCTGGGCACAGACTGCAGCCCTGGCTGCCGGGGCCACTGGTCAGCGGCCGATTGTCTCTGGACTCTGAGATTGAGCCCACACGTGTCCCCCTAGGCTCCCTGATGCCAGGGCAGGCTTGGGACTGCAGCTTTGCTTTGGAGGAGGAGATTTGCTTGTTTTGCTCGTATTTTCCTTCTGCCCCCGAAAGCCGCCCCCAAAGGACCCCCGCCTTCGGGAGCGACATTAGCGAGTGTCCTGAAATGCAGTCGCTTCCTGCGGCATGGAAGTGGAGGCTGTCTCTTAGTGAGTGCACCACGCGTGAGAGGTTGGAGGGGAGACGGCAAGCCGGTAGGTGCCAGGAGGCCAGAGGTCTATTCTTAGCTCTGTTGCTATGTGAGGCTGCGCCGGCCATTGAGGCTTTGTGTTCTTCTTGGTTCGATCTGCTCTCAGTACTCTGCCTCCTGTACCCTGCCTTGGGCCTCACCCGCCGTGTCTCTTCAACGTGAGGTGCCGTCACTGGGTGAGATGGGGGAGGGAACTCTGGAATATTTTGATGCCTCAATCGGTGTGCAGGCAGGAAACACGTAGCACACTCACATGAGGCAACCGAGGAGAGTTTAGTAAAAGAAATGCTTTTGTTGGAGGGGATCGGGTCTGGGGTACTGAATGGTCCGAGCATCCCTCCACATCCCCCGTGCCGGCCCTTTTATCCCATCTAGAGAGGAGGCGCCAGGACTGGGCGTCTTCTTCCTTCTCTGGATTCAGTCTCCAGGCTTCGCCTGCTGTGTACCTCCAGGTGGGAGGGAACCCATCACCTGGACCACCTAGCGTCTGGCCAGGAAGCAGAAGAGTGGGGTTGGGTGTTCATCGCCAGGTGTGCTCTGCTGGGTCCTTGGTGTTTGGTCACACTTCTGCCCTGAGACTGTGACTCCTGTCAGGTGGTCCCTTCCACACAGCTGTCCCCTCTGGCTGCTGGTGTCTCTTCCATCTCCTCTCTTTTTAGGACTAAGGATGGAGAGTACTGTCTCCCCTGGGGAGCACAGTGTCTAGTGGGGAGAAATCCGCACTATGGTGAGAAAGGCCTGCAGTGACATGGCTTCCTAGCGGTCAGCAGTGGAGTGACAGGGGCAGACAGAAGGCTTCTCGGAGGCAGAGACTCTTGATTTGAGCCTTGGCCTGGACCTGGTTAGTTCAAAAACTACAGGCAGCAGGCTGCAGGGGCGCCACCCAAAGTGAACATGACAAGGCACATTTAAGAACGGCAAGTTCTTTTTGGATTTCAAGTAGCAGAAACTGAATTCAAAGTTGTTAAAGAGGAAAAAAGGAAAAGAGAAGCCAGGCATGGTGGCTCATGCCTGTAATTGCAGTACTTTGGGAGGCCAGGGTGAGAGGATGGCCTGAGCCTGGGAGTTTGGACGACTTGGCCCAGAAGTTCAGGCAACTTGGCCAGACCTCATCTTTACAATAAATAAAAAAATTAGCCAGGTGTGGTAATGAGCGCCTGTAGTTCCAGCTACTTGGAAGGCTGAGATGGAAGGATCGCCTGAGCCTGGCAGGTCGAGGCTGCGGTCTCCGTGAGGGGACAACTGCCCTCCAGCCTGGATGACAGAATGAGACCCCCACTCAAACAAAACAAACAACCACAACAGAAACAAAAAAAGAAGCGTGTTGGCTCCAGTATCTCAGAAGCCCAGGGACTGCAAGCGTGGCTGGCTTTAGGTCCCATGGGTATGTGTCACCACCAGGCTGCTGTTTTCCTATCTGAGCTCTGCTGTCTTCTGATCGCCTTGAAAGATGGAGTGGTGGAGGAGGGGAAGATGAGGAGGAGGGAGGAGGGATTACAGTTCCTATAAGTACTAGGCTCGGGCGTTCCATTCAACTTTGATCCTAGAGAAAGGCAGACGCCTCTCTCCCAGCCTCCAGATAGCAAACACTATGGAAAGGTGACCTGCTGGGGTCACTGGCCCTCCCAGCCGTGAGGAGAGAAGGGAGGTGCTTGGGCAAGCTCCCAGTCCCGGCCCACCCTTGGTCAGGTGCAAGTGCGGAACCGGCACTCCTGAACCACTGGGGAAAAGGACTTTTATCACCCGAAGAAGAGGCTCAGGCAAAGCTTCCTGGGTACCCTAAAAATATGAGCTCCCCCACTTTCATCCCATGGGAAGTTACGTTTTGTTCAGACACCACAGTCCATTCCATCGGGTGTAGCGGGAAAGCAGGGACCCAGTAATGATGACTTCCCTGTGACACTGGGGAGCCCTCTGAGGATTTTAAGCAGAGGAAGGACTTAATCAGACTTCACTTTTGAGGTATTCTGAAGAGCAGAGTTGATCTCCAATAAAGAAAGAACATAATACTAATTTTAAAAGCCCACATGATAATTCCTCACGCCAAAAAGAAATTGGCGTGCATGGGATTATCTGCTCTTTAAGTCTTCCCGTTTTGCTCCCTTCCCCAATCCATTCAAGAGACTGGCCGCATCGTCTGAGGACAGAGCGTGGTCCGGTGGTGCGTGGCGTCAGATGGCATTTGGTTGTTGCTTGAGCAACAAGGTGATGTACCCAGTTGCTGGGCCCGGCTCCGGTGCGGCCGTCTCCGTGGAGCCAGGAGCATTCGCAGGCAGATCCTGGCGGGGACACCAACAGGCAGGCTCCTCGAGCTGCTGCTCTCCGTGCCCCCCCTGTTTGCCTGTGAGTCACACCGGGGCGCTGTCACACCGAGAGCAGGCCTAAGCCACACGCTCTGCTTCCCTCGCGGCAGGCAATCGGTGCTGACACTGTCTAATTGCACAATCATCTTCCATTTGTCAAGACCCACCTGTCTCCCTGCAAAATAGAGACTGACAGTCGGGTGGGGGTGGACGTTTATCGGTGCGGGGAAAGCAGCGACATTGGGCTGAGTGACTGCTAAAGCATCAGCAGCAGAACCTTCTAGAAAGGGATGCCGGGAGGGACAGCGGCTGAGGGCGTGGACTCTGGACATCGACAGCCTGGGTTCAACTCCCAGAAACCGCCCCCACCCAACCGTGTGACCTTGGGCAGGTTGGTTAATTTCTCCAAGCATTAACTTATCTGTAAAGTGCAACCTAAGAGTACCTGCCTTGGTGTGTGTGGCTAAAATGAGATGATTATACAAGACTCAGCACATGCCCGGGTCAGTCAGTGTCAGCTGTTACCAGTGTTCTGTTTTTCCTTCCTTTTAAGTAGATAGATTCCTGTTTCGGATTAGATGTCTTATGTTGCTCGATGTTATTTGTGAGGGGTGCCAAACTGTCAACGGGCGGTTGGGTTCATTGGGCCAAGCCTGGACAGGGGAGGCGAGAAACTTTCACAGTGACCTTGACCTCTAAGGCACATCCTCATGGCCTTCTCAGAAAGGGCTTCCTTCTCCTCACCACAAATCCCTAGCCCTTCTAGAAGGGGTAGAGATCAGGCAGAGCTGGAACGGACATGAGGTTGATTTCGTTTGCAGATCAAATTTGGTGTGCAAATATTTTTCAGGTTCTTCATTTGTTAACTCGGATTAAGGTGGGGAAACCTCAGCATTTTAGCATGGCATCTCTCCCGGGGTCATACTCATGGAAAATGAATGGCTTATTTTTCCAACAGAGGGTGGTCAGGATAATTTTTGGGAGGTGGGGGGTGGCGTAGTGATTTTAGTCTTGTGGCTTTAGGGAACTTAGAGATAATCTTTCTTTTCCAGTTCAGACCAATCGAGAGGCAGGGCCTCACAACTGGAAAGGTGGAGGTCAGATTATCAGCATGTTTGATGACTCGACTTGGGGGTCACAATGAGGCTCTCTGCGGTTTTCGTCCCCGGAGTAAATGTGCCCATGTAATCACAGGTGAAGCTGGACAGCCCCAGCCTCTCCCACGGGGCGAAGTCTCTGACCACATGGATGAAGAGGAGGTGGCGGGCATCTGTGCCCTCAGCTCCTACCGACACATCCAGAACCCAGCCTGCTCCTTCCCGGTTGGGTTGTAAGGAGCACAGCTGAACCCCCGCCTGCCTGGGCTGAAAGCCTTCGAGCCTCTCTGTCTCTCCAGCCTTCTGTTTAGCTTGATGTGAAGTCCCGTCGAATATGTCCCAAGAAAGCGAATCTCTCTTCAACCATGCCTGATCTAAACCATCCTGGTTTCTTGTTTAGCCAATCTGAGCACCACCCTGATTGCTTCTTCCCCTCCCCACCATCATGTTCCTATACAGTGGCCAGAGTGATGATCATTTTACTCCTCTGTTCTAAACTCATGATTTGCCACTGGAAGCAAAATCTAAATTCTGTACCTTTGCCTCTCAGGCTGTTCACGACAGTCCTACCTACTTCCCTGACTGTCTCCTCTTATCTTGCCGCTTGTTCACACTCCTTCAGCCACCGTGCTCTTCTTGGGCACTTACTTGAGCACACCAAGCTCACTCTTGCCTCAGGACTTTTGCATGTGTTATTCTCAGCTGTTCCCTCTCCAGTACAATCTCCTCCCTAATCTTTGCCACATCACTGCATTCAAGTCACTGTTCAGTCACTACATCCTCAGAGAGGTCTTCCCAGAGCACTTTCTAAAGTAGCTGCCCTCTCCACCGTAAGGCAAATGCGGAGAAAAACAGAGCGAGCCGAGCGGTTAGGTAAAGAAAATTTATTAAGGGGAAAAGAAAGAAAGACTGGCCCCAAAGAAGAACCAGCAGCCTGTTTTGGGGGCGTGTCCCTCTTTTACCCCCTAACTGGAGTCTGGTGGTCACATAGCACACGTCGTCCTGAGGAAGCAGGTGTCAGTGATCACGTAGTCCCGAGACGTGGCCTCGAAGAAGCAGGCTGGTGCTGGTGGTCAGTCACCTTGAGGACGCAGGTGTTGGTAGCGGAAACAAGATGTCGCTTAAGCAAGCCGGGAAGGAGTGGGGAGGGGTGAGTGGGGGTTGTAGCTCAATTCTCTTTTTCTTTATCTCACTTTATTATTACGGGCGCAGTGGCTTATGCCTAGAATCTCAGCACTTGGAGAGACTGAGGTGGGAAGAGTGCTTGAGCCCAGACGTTTGAGACTAGTCTGGGCAACCTCGCAAGACATCATCTCTACAGAAAAATTAGCCAGGCGTCGGGGCACATACCTGTAATCCCAGCTATTTGGGAGGCTGAGGTGGGAGGATAGCCTGAGTCCAGGAGGTCAAGGCTGCAGTGAGCCGTGATTGCATGATTGCACTCTAGCCTGGGCAACAGAGTGAGACCCCAGTCCAAAAACATGCATATTGCTTATTACTGCTTGACATTATACCACGCATTTGTAGATGCTTATTTGTGTAGAAAGTTTTCTGTTTTATTTACTTCTGTCTCCCCAGGGCCTAGCACGGTACCTGACATAGGGTGAGAGCTCAGCAGATGGAAAATCCCAGAAGGGGCTGAATCCCACCTGCTTGGGTCCTTCCGGGACTCTCTCATCGGTTTAGTCACCCTTCCCTTGTAGTATGAAAGCAGGAGGAAGCTCGCTCTCTGATGTTTTAGAAAGGCAAGTTAGCATTGTATTACTCTCGGTTCCATTTTACAGATAAGAAAACTGAGGCTTAGATTAAATACCTTGCCCAAGGTTGTATGGCGAGCATGTGGCAAATCCCCAACTTAGTTTACATCCCTCCTGACCTCTCTCTATTGCCTTTTTCAGTTACTTGTCACTTTTTTTTTTTTTAGAATTCAGAATTGTTTATTAGTTTTTCAATTCAATTAAAATCTTTATTGGCCCATTTCTACAATCTGACGTAAGTCAGAAAAAGTGAGTTTGGGGTATGGTAGATGGATCTTTTTATTTTAATTTTTAAATTTATTTTGTCTTAAAGATGTGGGGTACGATTCAGGATTAGGTATACAAGTGGTCATTGTACAGGTAAAGTTTGGGCCTCCCTTTGGTCCCCACTTTGCCTGGTTTGGGATCAGGTACACTTATTAATGTTATGTGCCCCCCCTTCCTTCCCTGGCAGCTTCTGGCAACTCCCAATCCCTTTCTCATAGTATTATGGTAAATGCGCAGGGTCTGCTTATGATTGGGAACATATGATGCTCAATTCTTTGTTTCTGTGATAAATTGCTGAGTATTATAGACTCTAAGTCCATCCAAGTTGCTGTGAAATCCATAATTTTGTTCTTCATGGCTGCATAATATTCCATCGTGTGTATGTACCACTTTTTTTTTTTTTTTTAATCCAGTCCGGTTTCAACAGGCAGCACGGTTAGTTCCATGTTTTTGCTATTGTAAATAGTGCTGCAATAAACTTGAGTGTACAGGTATCTTTTCTGCAGAGTGATTTAAGTTCCTCCGGGTGTTTTCCCAGAAGGAGGATTGCTGGGTGGTTTGGAAGGTCAATTTCTAGTTCTTTTAGGAATCGCCACAATGTAGAAGTGTTCCCTTTTCTCTGCATCCTCACCAGCATCTGTTGTTTTTGGTTTATTAATGATGGCCTTTCTGACTGGAGTTAGGCGGTCTCTCAGTGTAATTTTGATTTGTATTTCTCTGAGGGTGGGTGAGGCTGAGCATGTTTTCGCTTTCCTTTTCTTTAATCCTAACCACAACTTTATGAGGCACCCATTTGGCAGCGGAGAAAGCTGGTGTTCAGAGTGACTTCCCTAGGACCACACAGACCGGAGTGGAGGAGCGGAAGGTGGATCCCATTGCTTGATTCAAAACCTTTGCTTTCCGTCGCTGCTCCGTCCCATGGCCTCTCCTTTGGGAGCAGAGATTGCCAAGGGGGGACGATGGCACCCAGTGCTCTCATCACAAGGATCAATGGGCCCAATGGTAAGGGACTCTGGGAATATTCATTAGAGAGAAAGTAGAAGAAAATGAATTCCAGTGGCAGCACTTCGGACTTTTTTTTTCTTGGCTACGGGAGGCTCTCTGGGTAAGGCCTGAAGACGACATGGCGACTCTTTAGCCTTTGTTTTATTTGACTCTCCATGATCAAGGTTGTGTGGACGAACCAATGAGTGATTGCAAACTCCTTGAAAATGCAGGTTTCAGTGTCCACGGGTGTGGCAAGCTGCGGTTGGTTTTGTTGAGTTGAAGTGAGCCACTTAAAGCACTTGTTCTTTTAGAAATGTGGTGTAAAATATAACAACATAGAATAGAGCAGATTTGGTTTATCTAGAGTGACCCAATTTAGGAGAACTCAAGTTTGGTTCGTTTCTTTGCTTCCTCAGCTGAATCAGAGTGGACTTTTCTCAAAACGTCTGTTATAAGGCATTGATGGGCAAAGAAGTATGGGCCATGGGCTAGACAAGCCCCTCCTTCATCCCTAACCCCTGACAGCTTTGGAGAGGACCCTTTCCCCTTTTCTCTCACTATTTTCCCACCGTGGAAGGAAGAGCTAAGATGGAAATAGGTATCGTTGCTCATTGCTTTTGGGAGCAAAAGCTCATTCTGCAAAGGCAACCTTGGTTTCATAGTATTTCCTGCAGAAGAGGCAACACATGTGTGGAAGCTGAACACCTGAGTTTGGTTTCTGGCTCTTTTGATTAAAGCTTTACCAGCTGCTTAACCTCTTCCAACCTCAGCTATCCATCGACAATAAGGGAATTGTAAGAGTACCGACCTCCAAGTGTTATAAAGATGGGCTAAAATAATGTGTATAAAATTATTCTGCCTGGCATTTACTAAGGACTTAAAATACAATTTATGCTAATGGTAATAATAGTGGTAACAGTAATCATGATCACAGTAATAGAATAAAGACCTTGAGGCATTTTTCTTTGAAGTTAAGTCCTAAGTGGCTAGTTTCATTTTATACCTTAGAAAATTAAGACGTCGCCGCAAGTCAGAGATGACTGCGAGAAGGAGAAATGGAACCCTTATATCCTGAAAGGGACATGTTCCCTTTCAGCTCCACATGCTTGTCCTCTTGCCCCAGGCTCAGTCCCATCACCCAGGCATCTGTGGGTTTATACCTTGTCAGGAGAGGCAGGCCACTCCCTGATCTGTCATTGAGAAGAACTCTAATGAGTTTGAAACAGATCAAGAAGGTATTGGTTTCTCCAACTAGTAGATGGTCTTTGGAATCAACATGGAGCAAGACAAGATACCCTGTCCTCGCTAAAGTCTCAGTCTGTCTTGGACTGTGAAGAGTTTCAAGGAACTGTTATCAGCCCTTTTTACCCAGCTGCCTCTGCCTGCCGTGGTCATCCAAGGGCAGGTTTTTTTTTTAATCACCTGGCTATTGTCAGAGGCTCTGTCTTCAGCTAGTTATTGCCTCTCTATGCTGTATAAATGGTTTGCAGAAGAAGGAAATCATGGGCCCTAAAGTTTCCAAGGAAGATACTCGATCACTCCCTACTCCCTCCAGCAAAAATTAATAAATGCATAAATAGACAAATAAAATAAAATCTATCAATTGGCTCAGGAAAAGATGATTTTAAAAAAGCACAGTTTTCATATAACATAAATACTGTCTTATTGTTTCTCTCAAATTAAAGAAAGAACTTAAAATTTGCAGCATGAATGCGATACTCAAAGAACTAAACTTATCACTTAATTAAATGGATTTGTACAAATAACTTATTAATTACAAACTGCTTTCATATAGGTTTTCTTAGTTGACTTTTTGTAACTATTCTGTGAGATGAGCAAGGTAGGTATTATTATAGCTATTTTGTAGACGAGGACACTGAAACTCCAGGGGCTGCAGGAATTAACCAGAATTTTACATAGAACTAGCAAGAAAAACCAGGACCCAAGTCCTAGCCCTTTGACTCCATGCCTAGTACCCTTTCTGTGATACCATGCTACTTTGTGTTGTAGAAAAGTGTACTGCTCAAGGTCATGAGTGTCTGAGTTCCTAGTCCATCATGATGTCACTCAACTTCTCCCTTCAGTTTCTTTAGAGCCATTTTTCTGGAAAAGTCAACTGTTCTTTATACTGGGCTCCAGTTTAAAGATTTATTTCCTACATCTCACAGGAGAAAGGAACTTATGGAAGTTCATCACCTTGTCTTTATTTGGTTTGACCTTCAGATGGAAGCCTATGGATCAAAAACAGTTCTCTTGGTTTTCCTTAACTGACCCTTCCATGTAATGACCTTGGAACACCTACCCAACCCACTTGTGCTATAGTCTCCTGCATGGACCCCGCTAGTGATGAGTACAGGGACTGTGAAATTCCTTATGCAACTTCTGGGGCTGCAAGGATGTTCAGTGTGTCCTTCCATAACCATCTCTCCTCCAGACATAAGACTCCGTATTCTTCCCATCCTCCTAGAAATCACTTCACAACCTCTTGCTCATTTTCTTTCTCTTCTTCAGATATGGGTGACAGTTACGTGTGACAGCGGGTGCATTTTTTAGAGCAAAAATGACCACTGTAAGCACTCTAGTCTAGAACCTTAGTACTTAAATTTTAATGGACTTGAGATGTATGAAGGGAGCTTGTCAAAATGCAGATTATAGACACCAGCCTTCGATTTGGGAGTTCTGAAGTTGACTGCAAGAGGCTGTATTTTGCATCAGTTACTTGGAGGATTCTGATGCAAGTATAACTTGGAAACCAGCTGAGTATTGACTGTAAATGACTGCAGAGGTAGGCATGGATTTTGCCACATGACAAGACTCAGTAAATGCTCGGTGACTATGTGAGTATATCTTTCACTTCGGAGTGGATTGATACCCAAAAATTTGGGGTTTGTATTTGTTTTTGCTTTTGTTTTTTTGAGTTGGAGTCTCACTCTGTCGCCCAGACTGGAGTGCAGTGGCCGCTCCTGTCCGCCACAGTCTCAACCTGCTGGGCTCCGGCGATCCTTCCGCCTCAGTCTTCCAAGTAGCCGGAATTACAGGCATGCGCTACCACGCCCGGCTGATTTTTTTTATTTATTGTAGAGATGAGGTCTTGCTGCCCAGGCGGGTCTTGAACCCGTGGGCTCAGGCAATCCATTCACCTCAGTCTCCCAAAGGCACAGGATTACAGGCTGAGCCACCGAGCCCAGCTAAAGATTTTGTTTTAAAGTTACTTTTCTACCACTACCAGGTACAGGTGAGATTATTATTTTTTTTACATGATTCTGAAAGACAGTGGGCAGAGGGACTTTCCTACAGATCCACTGTTGGAGAAACTGAGATTTGATTACCCACAGCATGTTACATTACGTAAAGAAAGGCAGCTTATGACACGGTCTAAGAAATGCTGGGCTATGCAACTCACTCCAAAATGCAATACCAAGATGTATAAAAAACATTTCCAGTCCTCAAGGGATTTTGTCACTTGCATTGGAACGATTGCCACTGATATTGCTATGACATTTCAGTAAAAGGAGCAATTGCATTCGTCTGGGAGGTCTTAGAGCACTTTGCAGGGATGGAGGACGTTAGCTAAGCCTTATAAGATGAATCCAATTTGGATACATGGGAAAAGAGAGGGTGATCCAGAAGATGATATATATTGGAACAAAGCACGACAGTGAGAAAGGAGATACATATAATTTTCTTTAATTTTCATCACCGTTCTACATAGAAGATGATAACGTTCTTATGTTATGGAAAGAAGTTCAGATGAAAATCAAATAGTTCAAGATCACAAAGCTAGGGCAAGGCAGACCTGGGGTTGAAACCCAGCTCCTGTGAATGCCAGAATGTGCATCTTTCCTTTCCCCAGTAAAACTGCGAGAAAGTCCTGAATGTCAAATAAACGTTTTGTGCTTAAGCTCCAGACATTGAGTGCTTTGTCAAAAAGGGTCTGGAGGCCAGGTTCCATCCCAGAAGTCTGTCCAGCTTTCTCTCTGCATCCCTGCTATTTCCTTCTGAGACTGCTACCCTGAAGAAGTCTACAACTGCACCATTTGACCTGTCAGACCCTGTTGTCTATGCATTGTGTGCAAACACGGAACCATGAGAAAGCAGGTGGAGAGTTCTGCAGATTCATTCTTCAGCAGCAATTGTCTAATTAAAATTGTCACCACATGGCCCAGTTATCTTCTGAGGAGCAGCCAGGTGTCAGCAGTGCATGCTTGAGTGTGTGAGTGTAAAAGTGTTTGATAAATCAGCAGATTTTCTATGTGAACAAAGCCTGCGTCTCCAGCTGACATCTTAATTCCAGGGCTCAGAAAACCCAGTGCAGGAATAAGGAAGCATCTTGCCTGTAAGTAACAGGGACTAAGAAAGCCCTTAGCTTCATGTGGCTGGAATGGCCATGCTGATGTCTCTGGTTATCGATTTTTTCCAGGAATTTTGTCACGGCTATCCCGCAGAAGTAGTGGCGATGGCACATTCCTTCTGGTAAGGGATTTGGTCACACAGTTTCCAGACAGAGCAAATGAGATCGGAGTGGGTCAAGACTGATGCTCTGGCTCCTCAGAAAAATGCATTCCCTTACTATGTAAATGAGATACCGATGTAGGAAGACTTTTACTGTAGTGATTTTCAGTTTACAGAGTATTTTCTCATGACATTGAATCCTCCCAAGAGTCCTGAGAGATCTCTATGACCATTTTCATGATGCAGATGAGAAAATGGGCTCAGAGGCGTTAAGAATCTTGACTAAAATTAAATAATAATTGATGAATGTGAGTGGAACATTAATGCCCTTATATGTGTTCTCTCATTTGCTTATTCATTTATCCTTCCATGTATTCATTCATTCACCAATCATTGAGCACCTACTGTATCCCTAATAGTGAGTGAGGTGGTGAGGATTCAAAGATAAAGATGAATACTTCGAGCTCCTGGAATAGAGGGCTGATAAAAGAGAGAGCTGATCAGTTACTGGCTCATTCTTGGAAACTCTAATTGGTGTGATTTCCACTCACATTAAATCCAAGTAAACAATATTAGGAATCCATAAGTCTTCCGGCCAATTCTCTAGCCCCTAAAGATATTTTACTCTGATGTCTTCATCGGCACACTTTGGGGGTGTTCTATTGCCTGCCCTGGGTCAATACTCGTCTCGGCTCAATATTAATTACTTCCTGGATGCGTGCATTTCCTTCTGCTTGGTTCCTAAAAAGAAAATTTTAAAATGTGTTTATGTGTTGAATCGACATCAGATCATTTTTCAGCCCAAGTCATCTCCTCCAAGGCTGTCCCTCACTCCGTTTTTTCTTCACCTTCTTGGAAAAGATGATTTAATTCCAAATGGTCAGAACTGCAGGCTTATAGAACGAAACCTGCTTCTCTTGCCCTTGTGACCCCTCTGCGATCAGTTTGTAGCTTTCCTATTATACAGTGTCTCAGAATGTAGGTATAGGCCTACGTGTACTATCTTCTTTGTGAAATGATGCGCTCCCTGAGTGAGAGAATTGTGTGTCTTCATCACCACATCCTCTACAGAACCTAGCTCGTTTCATGATTGTTCCTAAAATGTTCCACGTTCATGTGAAAAGTGCTCAAGAAATGTTCATAAATTAAGGTCTCAGAGTGCCAAAGCTCCTTGTTTCAGAAGACCTGCCCTCGGGAGCACTGTGAGTGATCCCCTAAGAGTCTGTGCTCTGAGGAGTGCTGTCGTCACAGTGAGTCCACCAACCACCTCCCTACCTGAAGAGCTTCTTTTCAGCAACCCACAGTCTCTGTTGCCAGAGTGTTTGCTTTTCTCCTTCCCGTTTGATTTGACCATTCTTGGGTTCTCCAGAACCTTTGGTGAATAGAAATTTTCCTACCTGGAGCCAGGTTGGACTCTTTGACCACAGCATGCCAGTCACTCAACAGACTCCCTCTGAGGGTTTATGCTGGCTGTGCTGTGATTTTCCACCGCCTCTCAGAGGTAGTTAGTGTGGGCTGAGTGTGTCCTTAGGAGAGCACTCGGAAACCTTGTCAACGTGGGGAGGAACACTGCTTTCCCATCGAAGGGGACAAGTGGGATGTGAACCTCTTTGTTCAAAAGAAAGACGTGGATATGTAGGGGAATCCAGAACTGGTGCTCCTTGGGAATAAGAGGAGGCATTTGACTTGGCTAGACGGGATGAGGGTTTGGATTACCGCAGGCTCAGACAGCTCTGAAGGCAAAATCGCAGAGTCATTCAGGTCTCTCAAAATGGTTTACTCTCTATATGGACATTCACTCAGCCCCTCGTCCTCCACGAGTATGCAAAAGTAGACAGTAGGTGCCTACTTGTAGAAGCTGCCCTTTGCTCTGTAAAGACATCTCCTCTTTGGGAAAGGTGACCACTGAGGTCATTGGACTTGACCAGGTACTAAGAGTCTAGATCTTAGGTTGTATGCGAGGAAGCTATGTCCTGCGGAACAGTTTTGCAGCGATAAAGGAAAGGAGACCTGGCCATGAGCGTCACTTTTCCAGGGACCTCTGTTAGGTTAGAACAAGCCACCTCAGCCTCCAACCTTCTGTTTTCCCATGTGTGATGAGGAGATCCTGGTTTCTATATACCTGTCGGCCTCCAGAGACCAATAGGCAATGCTGTGGGGCTTAGAAGAAGCCAACGAAGCCCCCATCCTTGTGTTTTTCCATCAGTAAAGAGGAGACACTCTAAATAACTGCATACCTGCAGGGACCAGATAGCCAGTGCTATAGGAGGAATGCTATGAGGTGGAGGCTGCTAGTGAGAACTGAAAGGTCTAGGACCTGTACAACGGCTCTCAAGTCCAACATTTTTCAAGCCATTACGTTGCAGTCCCTGTTCTACCGCGTTTGTTTTTTTCCCGGAGGAAAGGAAACACACAAGTTCAAGTTATTTTGACTGTCAGTACTTAGCCAGTCAATAGCATTATTTAAATGCTCCGGTGTACAGGGTTTCCTGTCATGTGCTGAAGAAGAATACAAAATGATTTTATAATATGATTCTCATTTTTGAGGATTTAAGGATTTGATCTAATTGCCTAGACGGATATCCTTCTATCCAAACATCTATTGTGTGCTTACTTCAGGGCTGTAAACCCAGTGTGGTAAGCAATTACACGAGGTCCCTGTCCTCATGGAGATTACATTGATTTTTATTATTTATTGAGTTGGGGTCTCACTCTGCCATGCAGGCTGGAGTGCAATGGCACACTCATGGCTCACTGCAGCATTGAACTCTTGGGTTCAAGTGATCCTCCTGCCTCAGCCTCCCAGGTAGCTGAGACTACAGGTGCATGCCACCACACTCGGGTAATTTTTTGTTTGTTTTGTAGAGACGAGATCTCACTATGTTGCCCAGGTTGGCCTCAAACTCCTGGACTCTAGCAGTCCTCCAGCCTCGGCCTTCCGAAGTGCTAGGTTTGCAGACCTGAGCCGCTGTCCCTGGTCTACAGTTACTGAATATATATTAAGCCCTGTGGAAGATCCCGGGCGACACAGTGAAGGCTAGAGTGCAGACCCTGCTCTCTAGCTGTTCGTGTGTTGGTGGGACCCCCGCTCCAGGTACGAGATGGTGGTGGCTCTAGTGCCACCACAGGGCCACAAAGAGAGTGGGAAGGCATTCCTCTAGGGGCGACCAAGGAGGGCTTTCCAGATGAGGCAGGGCTGAGATAAGCCTTTTGGAAGGTAATGCAGTTCGGGAGGGGGTGGATGGATGGAGGTGAGCTTTAAGGGGAGGAAGTCTGTGAGGGCAGCAGAGGTGGAGGAGGCAGAGAGGAAGCTGAGGCACCGTGAGACTGAAGTCTCAGGGATGAAAAATGGGAAATGTGTGCGGAGACAGGGGTGGTTGCGCACATTGGACAAGCCGTGCTAAGGACCTGGGGGTTTTTCTTTCTCGTCATCAGGGAGTCACAGAAGATTTTGAGTAGGGTAGTGACATGACTCTGGCGACAGCTCTTCCCTCCTCCCGAATTAAAGGTCTCTCCGTCCTCACCTCCCTTTTCTCCCCTGCCTCAAAGAACAAGCGTCCCTGCTTTTTGCCCCCACAGCCTGAGGCCCGGCCCTCCCCTCCGCCCCGTGGGAACGCTGCCTTGGTCATATTTCTTCATCAGATTCTCTCTCTCTGTCTCATCTTCATTTTCCAAATGTTCCTCCTTGGCCGGACCCTTCTCCCCTTCCTGTAAACATACGTGCTCAGCCCCCTTCCTAAAACCCAAATGGAAAACCTTCTCTCAGCTGGGCACGCAGTAGGCACTTCAGTTAATGAGCGTGGCCATAGCTGCTACTGTTCCTGCAAGCCATGGCCTTATCTTCTTTCTTTTTCTTTTGTCTCCCTTTCGGGTCCCTTCCGAGCCCTCTGCTGCGCTTTCTCCATACTCGCTGAATCTGAACCCTTTGCCGTCTGGCATCCGCCTCCACCCATCCCCCCGGCCCCCCGGCAGGATCTGACCTCTCTCTGTGATGGCTCCGCGCCATGGCCTGTTCTCAGAGGTC
This sequence comes from Carlito syrichta, assembly GCF_000164805.1. Taxonomy (NCBI): domain Eukaryota; kingdom Metazoa; phylum Chordata; class Mammalia; order Primates; family Tarsiidae; genus Carlito; species Carlito syrichta. The sequence continues at coordinate 493,215 of NW_007067758.1, read as the reverse complement.
ACGTCTCTGCACTCTGTTCTTCTGATGTACCGACCCAGGAGATTTCTGAGCCTCCTCCAGGTTGGGTTAAATTCTCTACTCTTCTTGTGTATTTTACGGTGCCTAGGGACCCCTCGGTCCACTGTTCTCACTGTATTTGGCTGGGGTTACCTGTGGGGTTGCCCTTTGCCACTCAAAGGCTGGACCACACCTCACTCATTTTGGGTCCCCTAATTCTTAGAATAACCAGTACTCGGGGCTGCCTCGGTGCTGGCCACTAGCCACAGAGGCCGTTGAGCATCTGGCATGCGGCTTTTTCTAACGGAGATGTGCTGTCAGTATAAGATATACACGAATCTCCAAGATTTAGTACAAAAACGTAAAGTATCTCATGAATAATTTTGTATAGATCATATGTTAAAGTGATTTTATTTTGAACAGACTGGGTTAACTAAAATATATTATTAAAGTCGGCCTGGTGCTCACTCCTATAATCCCAGCGCTTTGGGAGGCCGAAGTGGGCAGATTGCTTGAGTCCAGAAGTTCAAGATCAGCCTGGGCAATATAGTGAGACCTCGTCGTGACAAAAAGTTTTGAAAAATGAAATAAAATTAGCTGGGCATGGTGATGCGCATCTGTATTCCCAGCTACTCAAGAGCTGAAGTGGGAGCATCACCCCAGCCCAGGAGGCTGCCATGAACTGTGATCATTCTGATCATGCCATGACACTCCAGCCTAGGCGACAGAGTGAGAGCCTGACTCAAAAAAATACAATAAAATTAAATTCAATTCACTTGTGCCTTTTTGCCTTCTTATGACTATTAGAATACTTTTTTTTTTTTTGAGTTGGAGTCTCACTCTGTCGCCCAGTCTGGAGTGTAGTGGCCGTTCCCGGCCACCGCAGCCTCGACCTGCTGGGCTCCGGTGATCCTTCCGCCTCCGTCTTCCAAGTAGCCGGAACTATAGGCGCACTACCACGCCCGGCTAATTTTTTTGATTTATTGTAGAGATGAGGTCTCGCCCAGTTGCCCAGGCGGGTCTCGAACCCACGGGCTCAGGCAATCCACTCACCTCGGCCTCCCAAAGCGCAGGATTACAGGCTGAGCCACCAAGCCCGGCTTAGAATACTTTAAGATACATGGTGGTTTCCATTTTATTTCTCTTGGAAGTGCTGATTCAGAGCCTTGCTGGGAAGAACTGGCTTCCAGCCACGGTTATTGAGCCGGGTTGAGTTGGGTGGTGCCCATCCTTTTGAGTCTCTGTCCCTAATTTTGGCAGGGACATGGCTGCTGGTTCTCCTCCCTCCTCTCTGACCTCTCTCCCTCCATCCTTTTCATCTCCTGCCCTCTGAAAGTGGGTCACCTCCAGATTCTCACCTGGACGCCGCTTCTGTGCATCCAGTGTGTTGAAGCCAAGCTAAGAGGATAAATAAATTCACAAGCCATATTGATTTTTTTTAAGCAAAAGGAATGGGAATAAATAGAAAAAGAAAACCAAGGCGCCCCTAGCACATGGCGAGAGCCCCGAAGGCATCTGTGGCGAGGTGACCTTTCTCAAGAGGCTCCCGGAGGCGAGGCCCGCAGAGGAAGGCTGGCAGGCATAGCCCTCCTCCCACTTACATAAAGCCTCCTGTGAAATGGAGAGCGGTATTTAAAGTGCATCGAAGGTTGTGGATTTAAAACGGAGAGACCTTGAAATCTAGAAGTGCTTGCTTTCGTAACCGCGCGCGGTGCCTCTCTAGGGCGAGAACAGCCGTGCCGCAGGGCTGGCAGGGATGCTGAGGTCGGGCAGTGCCAGGCTCCGGAAACAGCCTCTGCACTGCGAGTCCTGTTCCTGGAGGGAGCAGCTGCCCGCAGTCGGTCCAGCCCTGGGCTGGGCGGAGGCCTTTCTGGGCCGCCTTGAGTGCCACGGTATGTGGTGGGCAGGTTCTCTCACTGTTGGCTCAGCTTGTCCTGGGACCCAGAGGAAGTCCCCCGGCCTCTCCGTGCTGTGGCTTGAAAATCCTTTCCTCTGCCTCCTCAGGGCTTGGGAAGATGAGTGACACAGTGAAGAGCCTGAGTTTCTCTAGGGAAATGTGAGGTCTCAGGCAGAGCTTTGCTGCTGGTTTGTTTAGAGACAGAGTCACTCTCTGTCACCCAGGCTGGTGTGCCTGAGTGGTGAGTGGTGCGGCCATAGCTCACTGCAGCCTCGAAGCCCTGGGCTCAAGCCATCCTCCTGCCTTCACATTCCAAGTAGCTGGGATCACAGCCATGTGTCACCCTGCCCGGGGAATTACATTCATGTATTTATTTGTTTGTTTATGTTTGAGGCATTATCTTGCTGTGTTGCTCAGGCCGAACTTGAACTCCTGGGTTCAAGAAATCCTCCTGCCTGGCTCTCCCCAGTAGCTGGGGCCGCAGGCACATGCCATCGCACCCGGCTCCAGGTAGAGTTTTGTTCTCGGGCAAGCTGGAAAACATCTCCCCAATTTGGGATATTCCCTAGCTCTGTTTTGCCCGGTCCAGGGTAGGGCTTAGATGAGCTGAATGATGATGCTAGTAGCTGATGCTTCTCGTATGCACGCCATAGTCTGGTCCCCTATGCTGGCTCGACATACCTCAAAGCTGGACGTTACTGTTGGCATCATGCAATGAGAAGGCTGGTGCTCAAAAGCCCCCCTCCCCCCAGTCAAAGAGTAAAGCTAGCCTTGGGGGTGCCTGAGAAGCCAGGAGCCCCGGGGCTGTGTGACATGGTTTCATTCAACAACGACCTTTTCCAGACTGATTTCCTGTGACCCAAGGACTATTGTGATGTGATAGGTGGATAGTAAATAGGCATCCCTAACGTCTAACAGTTCAAATATATTCATACATTTCTGAAAAAGTGAACTGGACAGGGATATTTCAGTCCATTTCACATACAGCAACCCTGAGGCTCAGCACCACGTTCAAGGTCACACCGGGAGTGACTGATCAAGCTGAAGTGTCTGGACTCCGAGACGTGACCATGCAAAGCAGCTGTCGCTTCTCTCTGCAGAGACTTAAAATTCAGGGGAGACTCCAGACGCACGTTCCCAGAACGGAATTTCCAGCTCTTCTCAGGCTGCCCTTGAGGCTGGGGAAGGGAGAGGACTGGCGTGTCTTCTTGCCTGGGGCGTGCCATCTGTGCTGAATGTGGCTTGGTGGGGTGGTGGCGTCCTGGTCACCTGTGCTCGGCTTCCTCAGCATGTCTGACTCACGGGCTGAGGACCTGTCACTCAGGATTGAGGTGATTCAGAAGAAAACACACAGAAGCCTTCTGGGTGGCTGCAGTGGCATCTTACATACCTTGAAAGCCACCTGGAAACAGGTCACTCGTCATCCCCTCTACCTCCAGGCAAGAGCACATCCCCGGGATCCCAGACAGTGTGTGGGGAGGGACAGTGCCTCATTGCTAATGGTCTGTGTAAGAATGACTCCACCTAGGGCCTCATGGAGGGGCAGTCCTTCACTTTAAGCCTGGAACTGAGGAGGAGAAAAAATGAGAAAACAGGGCCCTCTACTCGGGTATCCCTAAGAAAATGGCTGACAGGGCCCATCTCAGGGGGCTGTTCAGGCAGACCCCAGCCCATACTCAGCAGGTGGGACTGCGGCCGAGATCAGAGCGGGCAGGAGTGGGAGAGACATTTTCTCTGGGCTGAGGGCATCTACGGGGGCCCGGTCATTGCCGAGGGTTGGATGTCTGTAGTGGAAGTTCTTTCATTTTGTAGACAGAGAAACTGTGGCAGGGGGTCACCCTGAGAGGCCAAATCAGAATGCTGAGGGATCGCTCCTTCTTCCTTCTTAAATGGTACGCAACCAACTAGAATGTTCTGCTCAGTCTCGGTATGACCGACTTCTTGTCCTCCAGGTCACAACTCAAATATCACCTCGTCAGAGAGCTTCATAGTACTGTCTCCTCAAGCCACTCACTGTCTAGCATGCCACACTGGTTTATATTTTGTATAAGTCACTCTTGAAGTTACTTATATTTCACCAGATCTTATTTCTCAGATCACTTGCTGATTTTCTGTCTTTCCCCCAGTGGAACGGGAAGCCCATGGGAGCAGAAATTCAGTCTTTTGATGTCCTGTTGTATCCCAACGTCCAGACAGCACCTGGCCCCTAGTAGGTGCTTCACAAACATCGTCTGAACCGATAGGCAGAAAAGGAAGTTTTGGATGAAGGCCGCACACAAGCGGGGGCTTCAAGCCTGGGTAACACTTCAAAGGAAAAGGGGAAACACCATCAAGGCCATAGGAAATCAGCAAGGGATGCGTGTGAATGTGTTTGTGGAGGGGTGGGAGCTGGCGGGTAAGTCAGATGGTTGACACAAGGGATCGTCCATAGGGAGTGGTGGGGAGTGTGGCCGGGAAGGTGGGGCTTTGAGAATCAGGTCAAGAAGTGTGACCTCTGTCCTGTGAACGGTAGGACCACTGAAAGCCAGCGAGGCAGGGAGGCACATGACCATTTGGCCGCAGCAGACAGGCGTGACTGAGGTTGGGAGAGCAAGCAGGGATTCCTGGGTCTCAAAGTGCTGACCTAAGAAAAGGAGATCTTTGCTCCTGTGAGTCTCCTCGTGCCAGGCGGTCTAGAGGCTGGAGCCCCTGCTTGGAAGCCATGTTTCCCTGCCATGATGCCAGTCGTTGTGCCCTAGAGGAGTGCCCAAGGGAGGGCAGGAGGCCCGTAGATGGGCTGGCACGGTGCCCTCGCTGCTGTCAGAGAGTGACTCAGATCCCCTCCTAGCACCAGCCTTCTCAGGCAGTGCAAGCTGTTCCTTTGGCTCCTGGAGACTGGGCCGGTTCTCCACTTTTTTCTTCCCTAAGTCTGAGGCCAGGGAGGAAGGGAGCGGGTGTCTGTGTTGCCAGCCCCTTCCCTTCTCCCAGAACAAGGGCGGGAGAGGAGGAAGCGGAGGGTGCAGGGCTGGTCTCGGGGTTCACTCCCTTCAAGGCCTCCGGGCTGGCCCCGGCTCTGCTCCGCACACACCCGGCAGGACGCCGGACCTGCTGGACAAATGGCCAGGTGATGTGACACTTGAAGGCTTTCCTGAAAAGTCACCGTCAAAAACTGGGTCAGGTGGACAAATGGTGACTGCCTTTGAGTATGACCCACACCAAGGTTGCCCAGAGGGGACTTGCAACGGACACAGACCGTTTGTACGGCACTTTATAGCTTGCAAAAACTTTTCACATCCTCAGCGTCAATTATTCCTTACAACTTTCCTGGAGGCAAAGTGGCATTTCCTTTTTTTCTTTTTTCTTTTTTCTAATTTGGAGCTCAGAAGGGGGATGTCACTTGCTAAAGGTCACATAGATATTGAAAGGCAGAAAACCCTGACCTGGGTCATTAGAGTTTTTATAAACCATATACTTGTGCCAGTTTTCTTAGACTTTTAGACATTAGCACTCATTTTATCCTTTGGAATGTCCCATGTCCACAGGGAGAACTCTAACACTGAGACCATTTGAGCCTTGGAAGGCATCAACACTTTCAAAGGAAGAAGATGCCAGTGACTAAAGTCCCTAAGGTTGAAAGTGATTGGTGATTGATCAAAACATTTCCTACTTTCCCTGTTCATGAGTTTTTGCCAACTGGACTTAGCTTGGCATACTATTTTAGGTTGAACCATACAAAGCTGCTCTGTTATTTGGTCAAAAGTGAGTGGTCACACCTTGGCAATATTTTAGGGCTCCAGCTAATATCTAATATGTTAAAGGTACCAAACAAACAATTATACTATTTGACTTGAGAGGACCTGGAATAGTTGGGGTTTCATACTTTCAAAGCATGCTCAGCTTCCTCAATTGATGTTGTGGAATGAACACTGTCTCGTGGCGCTGTTGGGGGATTAATCAGATATCATGTTTCAAAGAGCTTACTTGGTTCAGTGTCTGTAAGGTTATCCAAAAATTAGCTTTACCTGAGAGGGCACAAGCCCTGTACTTGCCTTCAAGAGGCTGACCGAGAAAGTTTAGGCATACTCATCCAGAACGGACACCGGGTGCCCCACAGTCTAATGCTTGGACAAGTGCAGTGTTAAGAGTATGGCCCTAGCTGGACCCTGAGTTGTACCATTTACCTGTTCTGTGGGCGAGTTCCTAATCTCTCAGCTCTCGGTTTTCTCACCAGTAGGACAGGAAGAACACTCCCATCCCCAGAGTTGTAAACATTACATCAAATAAGGAATGCAAAGGACTTAGAATTGTTCCTGGCATAAGAAGCATACTCAGTCACTGTTAGCAGCTACTACCACTATTGTCGTTATTATTAATATCCTTATCCCTTAAATGAGAGAGGGCATTAGTGTACTCTTGGAACAAGATGGCACTCAACATGCAGTTCACAGCTTCTGAGAATGCTGTCGTGTGGGATCACCAAGCTTAGGACTCCTGAGTGCAGGCCCGAAGACAAGGCATCCACCTTCAAATGCTTCACCATCACAAGGCAGATGTAGAAATTCCTAGGATAACTAGGATCTGTTAATAGGTCTTCCCTCTCAAGAAACATGGAGAAGAATCTGGAGGACTGAAAACCAGCAGAGTGATCCTGAGCTCCCCAGAGCATCTGTTGTTCAACTTCCCTGAGTCCAGTGGGACTTCCCATAAATCTCAGGGACAGGGAAGCTCAATGGGTGAACCCTCTCAGTCGATGAACCCTCATTATCTCTTATCATATGAAAGGCTCTACAGCCTTTGAGGGAACACAGCCCACACAGCACTACTCTCACTTCTGACACCAACTACAAGTTCAGCAGTCCCCAAGATCACCCTTAGGTTCAACTGTTGACTAAAGTAACTCACAGAACTTAGTAAAAGCTGTTATACTGCTGGTTATGGTTTGCCACAGGGAAAGGATACAGGTTGAAATTAGCCAAGGGAAGAAGCACATTGGGTGGGTCCAGGAACAGTTCCAAATGTAGAGTTTGAAGTTGGCCTCTTCCAATGGAGTCAGGACAGTGTTTCTTTCCTGCCATTGGTGTGTGTGTCAATATACATGGAGTACTGTCAGACAGGGAAACTCATTTAAGCTTTGGTGTCCAGAGTTTTTACTGGGGCTCCACCACCTAAGCAAGGTTGACTTCCCAGAGTTGACTTCCCAGATGGCTTATCTCTGTCTACAGCTCCTCAGGAGGGCAAGCCAATACCATGTGACCCAAAGCCTCCACCTTATATCACATTATTGCGGTGGCTCAGAAGTCACACAGGTCAGTCACATTGTTACTCTTTGGCCCAAGATACTCAAACACACAAAGACACTCCCACCCACCATGATATTCCAAGGGCTTTCAGATCACCTCCAAGAAGCTGAGGATGGAGCCATACATCTTTTGGGGCAAGATTAGGATCTTGTCTACACAGGCTCTGAGGACACCAATAATGAGACACTGCCCCAACCCAGGGAGCTCAGTCTACTGGGAAAGATAAGTTAGGTAACCATGGTTATACAATTGCCCATGACCACTGGAGGATGCTGCAGTGGGATTCTTCCTTTAAGAGCAGTTTGGTCTGTGAGCGCTGCAGAGATCGCCTGGCAATGAGTGAAGTTTGAGTCTTCAGGTGATAATCATGAAGCATTTCTAGAAAAGAAGTTCTCTCGACTTGACATGCTTCTGAGTTCCACTGGCCCAGAGAATCTCTGCATCCAGACTACCTCACTCGCTCAATGACTTTGGGGATTGGGTGGGGACAATTGAGGCCCCTAGAAATTTTGGAAAGCTAGCAGTGCAGTCATGCTTGAGACAGCCACGAGGCTAAACAAGTGAGTTAGTGACCAGGGACAAAAGTGTCATAGACATGATTGTGTGAGCTGCCAGATACCTAGCCCTCACTTGGAAACGGCTAATGATTATAGCTGCAACACAGGATTGGGGTGGGGCATGAGTGTTATTCCCCTGCCTCAGTTTTTCGACAGCTTTCCTGGCTTCTTTTGGGTGATGGGGAGGGGCACTCTTGGGTGCTCTTGGGCATCGTTTGCCTGCTTGGCCAGGGCAGGGTCTCTAGTTCACTCATCCCCATCTCTCACCACTCCCAGGAATTTGCTTATCCTGCTAACTGACCTTAGCACTAACGCCTTGGTGCAGACCTGAGCTAACTGACCTCTCTTCCTCCACTCACATGCATTTTATGTTCTATCACCTGCCTTCACACTCTTTCTCTGGGTCCCTGGGGGTGAGCAATTCCATCAAACTAATTAAGAGGAAGGGTCACACCTGTCAGCCTGCAGAGTCGTGGCCTCCCTGTGAAGACTTTTAAGTGTCAATGGGAAACTCTAAAGACTATCTCTCAACTTAGTTCTCTGCAATGAGGGCTTGTGATTGGATGCCCGAGGAAGTTTCAGCACCTGACTTCATTTTACCATGAGGCCTCTTTAAGGGGAACCGGACAACACATTACTTGCGGCTTTGTTCAAGAAAAGCAGTGGATTCTCATCTCAAAGCACCAATGTCAGCAGCCACCTTTTTAAAACCTGATCATCAATTAGCCTTTCTTTGGAGGGGAGGGCCTGAGAGGTTATAGCTTCTAACATGTTTTGATTGTTTTTTCAAAAACACGCTTTGGTATTTTTGTATATGGCCCAGGGAAGCAAGAAAAAGAAAACTTGGTTCATTCAAATTATGAGTCTTCATTGAAAATGTATCCCAAGACTGTCACCGTGGGGGTGCTGGCAATTCAAAGATGCAGAGACGAGGTCATAGTGTTGAGAAACCCACAGGCCGGTGGAGGAGACAGACATGGAAACGGCGACTAACCAAGTGACCAGGTGACTGATGCCGTCAAGGGGCAATAGACAATGGATTCTTTTCAAGGAGTGACAGTTAGGGAAGGACTAGAGAAGAAGATGATTCCAACAGGCCTTGAGAGAACACCAGAGCTCCAGAGAAGAGAAAGGGGTTATTTTAGGCAGCGGGAGCCATAGAGGAAAAAGCAAGGTCGTGTGAGAGGGCATGGGATGCCCAATGAGAACACGGAAGAGCCAAGGCCACCACCCAGTGCTGCATGAGCCAGGGATACGGACAGGGATATGAAATGGCAGCCTGGAATCGTGCAAGATGGCAGCCCGAGTGAGGGTGGCTGGGAGGGCTGGAGGAGGGGTACTGAGACGTTGCACGCTCGTTTCATCAGTGGCCTTGTCCATCAATGAGCAATTGCTCAGTAGACATTGACTGAGCAACTAGTGAGTGCTGGGAGTTCGCCATCTCTCTGCCATTCTTGTCTACTCCACAAACAGGGGCTGTTGAGGGCTACCTCCAGCTGCCACCTAGCAGAAGGTCAGCACCCTCAGACCTGGGACTCAGCATGAGGCCACATTCAGTGAGAGGTGGATGGATTCGTCAGTGAGTCTGAGTCCCCTTTGCTTCAAATGACAGATGACCTGGAGCTGTGGGGGAGGGTGGGGACCATCTAGTTTAACACCATCATCGTGGACATCAGGAGCTTCGATCCTGAAGGAGAGAATCGCTCAAAATCAATAGTTAATAGTTTTAGATACTGTGCCCAAGCAAGATCACCTACCTTGTAGCTCAGTAATATTCTCACCAGATATCGAAAGCATTGTCATTGAGCACCGTTTATTTATCTTTCCTAGAATGGAGGGTTGTGTCTAAACCCAGTCAGGGTAAGTAACCCCAGCTGCTACGACAGGTAACCCTTGAAATCTCAATGCCCCCCACACAAGAAAAGGTTATGTCTTGCTCTCATCACCACTCAGTGTGGGTCTGGAGGCTCTCCCAGTAGTTCCACAGGTCCATCTCGTGACAGAAGGAATGCAGAAAACACACCCTCTCCCAACTGCCTCGGCTGAGCAGTGACACAGATGATTCCTCTTCATGTCTCATTGGTGAGAACCATCCCAAATCAAGAAGACTGGGAAATGCAGTTAGCCATGTGTAGGAGGATGGCACTCATCATGTGGAAAGTCCACATCACGACCGTTATCCTTGATGCTGTCAGTGCATCAGTGCATCAGCTATCGGGTCTTTACCCCGGAGCCGCCACCTCTTTCTCCCGTACCCCTCCCCACATTCTGTTCCACGGGTGGAAACTGTGACCTGAAGAAGGCAGTGTCCTGTCCAGGGTCCTGCCCACCCCACGGATCTAGAATTCAGACCTGGGAGGTCTAAATTGCACAAAGCACCCTTCCTCTTCTCAGGCATACCCGAAGGCATCTCTCATAGCCGACTGCTTCTCTTGGAGGGCTATACTCCCAGAAGCACACCTCTGAACTGGTCGTTTGCAGGGGCGGAAGATGGCAGGTGGAGAGGCCCCTGGGGAGGGGGGTGGAAGATGGAGAGAGCCCCGGCTGTTTTCTCTCAGAGCTGTTGTTCCCCTGTCTGGCAGCCACGCTTTCCTCTTATGCTGTCATGAGATTGTTTCTTTTTATTGACAGCAAGCACCACGGCTCGGAATACTCGTCTGCGGGGAGAGAGCGGTAGGGACAGATTCCGGAGCCTGTCTGTGTGTAGGGATGTGTCTGCGGGCTCGTGTCGTCATCTGCTGCCTTGGTTGCAACTCAGCTTTCCCCGCACTGCAGAGCAGAAACCAGCATTTGTTTCCACCACTAGGACCGTGGATCTCATGACCTGGGGAAGGTTATTTGGGGGGAACACATTGACTGGGGAAGAGACGTAATCAGTTGGTGTCCCTCCCACACCCAGCTCCCTGGAATGACCCGATTCCTCCAGACCTCTTAAAGCTCCTTCTCTGGGGTTAGGCTGGGCTCTTTCTGGGTGACTTTGTTCACACACGCCTCCTAAGCCCTTCCATACGGCTGCCGTTTCCTCTATCCGGACCCTCCCTATGGCACGTCAGACTCATCGTTCCTCTCCCTTTGTCACTTCTGCAGGCATTTGAGGGCAAGACCAGGACAGGGAAGACTTGAGTTGAGTCTGTTCCAAAGACATACTGCTGATGCCACCTCCACCGGTTAATTCACTGTTCATAGTTACAAAGATTTGGTCTCTTGGGAACTCGCTTTTCAGTTTCTGGCGTTCCCAAACCCTAATTTTTAAAAATCTGGTCTCATTCCATCTCCCAGGCTGGAGTGCAGTGGCACAGTCCTGGTTCACCACAGCCTCGACTTGCTGGGCTCAGGTGATCCTCCCGCCTCAGCCTACCGAGTAGCTGGGACTACATGCACATGCCACCATGCCAGCTAATTTTCTTGAATTGTTTTGTAGAGATGAGGTCTTGCTGTGTTGCCCAGGCTGGTCTTGAACTACTGGACTCAAGCGATCCTCCCGCCTCAGCCTCCCAAAGTGCCCAAGCCCTAATCTTTAAGGTCTTTTTATTGAAGTTTTAGTCTTTTTTTTTTTTTTTGGAGAAAAGGGACATTAAAATTTCTTGAACCCCTTGGTGAGAGGTCCTGTGCTGGTTGCTTTCATATACCTTATTATCCTATTTAAGCTTCAACGCAAGATGTGGTCAGTTCCTGTGTGAAACACATTTTGTTAGACATTGCAAGGGTCCAAGGTGATCTTAAAATGGCTGTCCCTCCAGGAGCTTAGTCCAGTGGCCATCGTGGTTTCCGGCCATCAGAATTACTGCTATCAATGTGAATGGCGGCATGGTCCCAGGGACTGGGTGAGCTCACGTGCTGTGCCATGCATCACCTCATTTATTTTTCCCTCACTCCTCGGAGATAGGTATTATTATTATTGTACCCATCTGACAGTCAAGCAACCCAAGTCTCCGAGAGGTCAAGGCACCTGCCCAAGGCACCGCGCCAGTATTTAATAGAGCTGGCATTTAACCTGCATCTGGTGACTCCAGTGTCACAAATAAGGCCGGTGGAATCGAGAACTAGGAAGACGACCACTCCAGAGTCACAACTGTAGTGCCCAGAACCGGAGCGTTTGATTAGTTCTCACAAGGGAGTCTGAGAAGGTGACCTAGATGAGTTTGAATCTGGGCTGGTCCTCAAAGCCTTGGCAGGGCTCCCGAAGGCAGATTTAACAGGAAGGAACTCCAGAGAGCATCACCTTGGGAAGGTAGATGTTCTGCCTGAGACAGTGCTGTGAGGAGTCCAGTTGAGCAATGGAAGAAGCCCATTCATGTTTTTCCTCCTGTATCTTTCCATCTGTCTCATGTTGGACTATCCCAAAGATATTTCTGTTCTTATAAGAGTAGGGGATCTTCTAGCCCATTTTGTAGACGGAGATCACTGAGCTCTGTTCAGAGCAGCCAAGGCTCCAAGCAAGCTCCCAGGTGGGTCACCTAGGGCCTGGCGTCATTGGCTGCCTTGGTTGCAGCTCAGCTTTTCCTGCACTGCAGAGCAGAAGCCAGCGTTTTTTCCACCTCTAGAACCATGGCTCTCATGACCTGGGGAAGATTATATTGAAGGAAAACATTAATTTGGGAAGAGACGTGATCTGTTGGTTCCCCCCCACACACACCCAGTTTCCTGAGGTTCCTGGAACAACCCCTGAAACAGTGACTCGAATGGCCATCGTGGTTTCTGGGCATCAGAATCCCTGCTATCAATGCAAACGGCAGCATGGTCGGTCCCAGGTACTGGCAGAGTTCACATGTTGTACCAAGCAGTATACAACCCTGGCCTGCATCACCTCATTTATTTTTCCCTCACTTGTAGAAGCTTGTAGCCACCTGTCCTCAGGAAACTCACCTGAAGGGAGCTGGGAAACCCCGGACCAGCCTGTGGCCCACTCGGCCCCAGGATTGAGGGGAGGGGGCGGCACACCCGGGAAGGGGCTGTGGCACCTCCTTCCTCCTGCTTGGCGGCTGCCCACCTTGAATTCCTGCCCGAGCTCTTGGCTTCCTCACACAACAAAATGGAGTCTGTGGGTTGTAATCCCAGGCTCAGCTTGAGCCATTATTCGTGAAGGTCTCCAGCCTCTTCTCTGGGGGCCTTTAATTTCTAGGACCAAAAGTGGGGAGGCAAGAGCCTTGAGTCCTGTGCCTCACCTGTCTCTCCACAGCTGGCTTTTGCTCCCGGCCCGCTCTGAGTCTGGCTCTGTGCCTGGCCCTGTGCCCAGGGACCAGCACACACTGCTGCCCCTACGGCGTGAGGCCTCTGCTTTCTCCCCTGAAAACACCCAGAAATGGGCCATAAAACAGCCAGTGACTCACTGTCATTAAACAAATGAAGTGTTATTGAAATAGTGACACGCTGAGGGCATTGCTTGCCTGGCTCAGCTGCAGTCATGGCAGGAAAGGTGGAGGACGGGCAGAGGGATGCCACCCAGGCTGTGGGAGCATGAGGCTGTTTGAATAGGCCCTCAAGAGCAGCGGAGACATCCTCTTCTTAGGACAGATATGGCAGGAGGGCAGTCGGGTTCTTTCTGAGAAAAGTAAGGTAAAGGCTCAGGTGTGACTTCAAAATGGAATGTTTTTTTAAAAAAAAGATCGTGAGGTATCCACCTGGGGATGGAAGAGGTAAGGGCCAGGCCTGGGAGATCTTGATTGTATAAGAGGAGCTCAACTTAAGGGTTCAGGAGATGAGCCCAGTCCCCAGTGGACACCCCCCAACACACACTGGCCACACACCACCTGCCTCTGGAAAGGAGTCAGGTCAGCATGGCCTCCCTGGGGGGACAGAGTAGAACAAATGGTTCTAGCTTTACTCCCTAGGGCTTCCCTTCCAGCCTCACTTGTTAAGGTCAACACTGTCTGTCTGGAGAGAGCAAGGTGTCAGGAATTAATGAAACACCAGCTTAGAGAGCTTGTCAAGACCTATGTTTTGGGTCGGGCGCTGTGACAACTCATGCCTGTAATCCCAGCATTGTGGGAAGCCAAGGCGGGAGGATCGCTGGAGCTGAGACTCCAAGACCAGTCTGGGCAGCAAAGACCTGGACTCTACAAAAACACATTAAAAACATTAACGGGTGTGGTGGCATGAGCCTGTCGTCCCAGCTGCTCAGGAGGCTGAAGTGGAAGGATCACCCTAGCCCAGGAGGTCGAGGCTGTGGTGAGCTGTGATTATGCCACTGTCCTCCTGCCTGGGCGACAAAGGGCGACCTCGACTCAACATAATGAAACAAGACAAAAAATGATGTTTTGGAGACATCTGAGCCATGAGCTCCAGGAGATGCTCAGGGTCTGTTCCCGTGATGAGATCATCGTCTGATGCCCACATGACATGTGCTTCGGAGAAGTGATGCCACTTAAACGGGTGGTTCCCCTGGGGGAAAGAAAGCAGCAGAACTGGCTCCTTGGCCGTCTCATTGACGAGAGCCACTCACCAGCCCAGCCAGCCCCCCCTTCCATTGAGGAAAAAGGAAAACTTCAGCTCAAGTTGGCCTATTTGTCATAAATTCCAAATCACGTAGGCCCAAACTGCAACACACCCAGCAAACAGGAAGGGTCCACACCATTGATTTCCATCTTGCTTCTCCAGCCTCGGTCAGGGGTCGGGGGGCTATCCCAGAGAGACAGCACTCAGGCTACAGGCTGGCAGCAGTCAGTGAACTTCTTTCCAGTCCAGAGGCCTCTCTGGGCCAGGTTACCTGGCCAGCCGTGGTGGTCCAGCCTCCTCCTTCTGTCCCTTCCCAGCCTCTGGATATTAGCTGCATCAATTAATCAGTTAGCAGTTTCCCTAGTCCTAAACCAGTGGTTCTCAACCTGGTGCGACTTGGCCACCAGGGCACGCTTGGCGATATCTGCAGACACTTTAGGTTGGGGCAGGTGCGAACAGCATCTAGTGGGTAGAGGCCAGGAATGTTGTCAAATCTATAGCCACAAAAGGAGCTAACCACCCTCAAATATTAATAGTCCTGAAATTCAGGAGTCTTTGCCTAGACAGGTACCCAGGGTTCCAGGGCAGACCTGGGAGAGCTGGATAAACAGGTAGCCAGGGTGACAATTTGCCAGAGCACATTCTTTAGGGTATTGGGGCTTATTCCTCCCATTAAAATGAAGACCCCCTATAACTTGCTCTGTCAAACACCTGACTTTGTCATCTGCCAGTCATACTGTTGTCAGGTCTTTTTTTCCCAGTATCAAGGTGGTTTTGTAGGTGGCCGTGACATAGCAGGTGAAAGGGTAGGAAGCCAGGGTCGTCCTCAAGGTACATTCCACACTGGTCATCTCAGTGTCACCCCAGAGCTGGAGTCGAGTGGGAAAGGGCAGAGGCTGTGGACTCAAACAGTCCTGGGGCTTGGCCGTGTGATCTTTGGAAGTGAGTTAACCTTTCTGTCCTCAGTTTCCCTACTTGCAAGATGCATGTAACCATACATCGAACCATGAAAGGATTAGAACACAGAGGATATTCAGAAAATGACAGCCCACATAGTTGTAAGCACCCAAGACTCTTGTCAGATGCTTGTTTTCTCCGCCTAACACTGGGTAGCCAGGAAGAAAAATCAAGTTTCTAAAGTCTAGGAGTGAACGCATGGAGGACAGCAACATTCCTGATTCCTGTTAAATCTTGACGATATGCAAGTATGTTATCTGTTCACCTATTTGCATGCTGAGTCTTGGGCTTTGCCGAATCTCGGGGTTGAGCCAAAGAGTGCTGGAGAGGGGTAGAAGCGTCAGTTAGATTGCATGTGTGTCTACATGGATACTTACGGGCAGCAAGACTGATGGGCGTATTTGTGGCTAGGTGTGCAAGTCTGTGTCGTCAAATGCATTTGATTCCCAGACCACAAAGAAGTGCTTTGGGGATGAGTCTTGTTTGGTGTTTTTTGTTCTTCTCAGCCACCATTAAAGGTAATCATGCCAGCATTACATAAATACTGTGCTTTATTCATTTATTTTTACTTATCTACATCCTCTTTCCTGGAAAAGTACCTGAGACAGTCCACAACTAAGGATTTAGATAATATAAATAAAGGTATAGTTATAGCCGGGATCGGTGGCTCAGCCTGTAATCCCATGCCTTGGGAGGCTGAGGTGAGTGGATTGCCTGAGCCCATGGGTTCGAGACCCGCCTGGGCAACTTGGTGAGATCTCATTTCTACAATAAATCAAAAAATCAGCCGGGCGTGGGAGCGCATGCCTGTAATTCCAGTTATTCGGAAGGCTGAGGCAGAAGGATCACCTGAGCCCAGCACTTCAAGGCTGCAGTGGCCGGGAGCGGCCACTGCACTCCAGTCTGGGTGACAGAGTGAGACTCCAACTCAAAAAAAAAAAAAAAGGGTATAGTTATAAGTATAAATATAGGTATAGTAGCTTAATATAGGAATGTATTTGTGTGTCAAGACTAAAAGTTATGCTAATGTTGCAAACAAATCTAGTCACTATGATTGATCAGTTTGTCTCTGAGCTTCTTGCCGGCTAAGGTGAACAGGAAAAGGAGATAAAATTACATAACACACCAGAGTCCCATGCGTGACCTTGAGCAACAACGTGGACAATTTCCTCAACCACAGTTTTGCAACAAGTGCAGACATGAATTTCAAACAAATCTTTATGAAAGCTGAGACCATAGCCTTAAAGTGCAGTTTAGTGATGACAGTTTTGCACAGCTCCTGAGAGGGGCTAACAAAGTTGCTTAAGATAATTTGAGGTGTTCCCTGGATGCTGGTCTTCTATATCATTCGCAGGTGACTTATAGAGAAGTGCCCATCCCTGTTCCTGGCATTAAGTAGGCGCTTTATGTACATCTCTTTATTTGCTCGTTTTTTTCATGCGTTCATTTATCCACCCACCCACCCATCCATCCATTTATCCACCCATCTTCTGTCTGTCTAATTCTCCCCTAACTCTGGAAAATAGAGCAAAAGGACACAGGGGTTGACATGTTACTCGTGGAGATGAGCTTCGATTGCCGTGAGATGAAGTTTCCCTCCTCCTCCTCCTCCCGTACATGACCGAGCCCACACCTGGAGTCATGAAGGCCTGCGGGGCAAAGCCGAGATGAACAGGCTGATGTTTAGCCAAGCTGTGAGAGAGCAATCTGAAAGGCCATCCAGAGAATGCCTCGCCAATTAAATGAATTCACCAGCTGAGAGCCATGCTGCAGAAGTGGTGTATGGCATGCCTTTCATAAAAGCACAACAGCCCATCGCTTGTTCCCTTCTTAGTTATATATTTATAATTGCAGCCATGCCTGTTTGCACAACCAATTGTATGGGTACAAGTCAATTTATTTTTGTCTTTAGTGCCATGCTATTCAGTTGCCAAGAAACACATCGATTGCTTAATGGTTTACCTAATCCATCCTGTGGATCCTTTGAAATGTGACCCATTTCTTTGTCCTTGGTTAAGTCAGTCATGTGACTGGATTATGCCCAAGATTCTGTTTTCGTCACCAGCACACTCCATCTCCTGTGCAGGTCCACACACACACTCACTTATGTATACACACACATAAACATGCTCACATGCACACACATACATAAACACATACACACACCTCACATGCACACAAATACACACACGTGCACACATGCTTACACACTCACATGCACACAGATACATACACGGTCACACATACTCACATCCACACACAAATACATACACACATTCTCACATGCACACACTCGCTCACATGAACACACTTGCTCACATAATCGCACATTCATACCCATATCCTTGTTCGCATGCAAATCTATGAACACACACTCATTCACATACTCACACACCTGCTCACGGGCACACTCACATGCACACACTTGCTCACATGCACACACATCCACACATACATACTCGCACACACATTCATCCATGTGCACACACGCATTCACATGTGTATACTTCGGACAGACCAAAATTCCAGAAAAACAGAAAACAGCTTTGAGTACAAGCACTCTCTAACCTTCTTGTGTCAGCCCACATGGCTGTCACATCTTGAGCAGCTGCATTTGAGCTCTCCCGGAGCCATGCGGTTCCAGCTGATGCATTCTCCCATTTGAAGGTTAGCTGGAACAAGGGTACCTGCACAATGAATATGTGTATACCTAACGCTTAACTGTACCCCACAACTTTAAAATAAAATGCATATATTTAAAAAATGAAAAAAAGATAGCTGGAACAGCTGTCTTTGGTTTGGGTGCATTGTGCTACTGAAAGTCTTTCTGTAATGCATTAGCCATTTTCTCACCTTGGCAAATGTCACAGATAACTGAACCTGACTTTGAATGGTAGAGGCTCATGACAGTAGAGGATAGAGAATCGTTAAGGCACAAAGGATGTGGATTTTGGAATGAGATCTCTGGTGTTGAACTTGGGTTTCGAAAGCCATTTATGGACCATGTGATTTTAGACACCTGGCTTAAACCCTTATTAACCTTAATTTTATGTACTGGTCTGCAGAAATAGGGATGACCAGATTTGCCTTTTTGGACTATTATGAGAGTTATGAATAATCTAGGTAGCAACCTGGTGCTTGGTAGTATCCTGCATGTAGCACATTGATTGTTTTGGCTTTTATTATTCCAGAGTAACATATAGTTATAAAGGCCCGGGACATCAAAATTGAGTCAAATGTGGACTCTCCTTAGGACAGTCCTTTTTGAAAACTGCATTCTGATGCCAAAACTGATGTGCTCCTAATTAATAAAACTGTAGTCTGTGGGAAAATATCCACATCTGAGGTGTCTGCCCAAATTTTCCCGATGAAGAGCTGCTGATACACATGGTCTTTGCAGATCTGTGGAGCCAGCCTGAGGGGAGGGGTCCCTTTTGCCCTCCCCTGGCTCTGCTGGACCATGGAAGGAATGCAGGAAGCACTGGGGGCTTTAGCCCCAGCTACACAGGAGAGCAACAGGTAAAGCAGAATGAGACCCCTGCCCCAGATCTTGCCACTGGGTGACAGGTCCTCGGGCCACATGGGACCCACTCTGCACTCACTGTTAGGGAAGGGTAGGCAGTTTCCTCTGGCAGAATTTCCTGTTACTGAGTAGAGAGAAACATAGAGAAGCACACAACAAAATTTTCCTTGGGCATCTTCAGCTTCTTGAAGCTTTTAAGGTAAGAACATTTTGATGAATTGTCAGCAAATGATAAACATGTAGACTGCAGTGCTTGGCCTCAAAGACATCCGGAGGTGAGCTTAAGAAGGAAGGAGTTGGTAGAATGTGTCAACGGGACCCCATGCAGGTGAAGGCCCAGGGCCTAGATGCAAAGGAGGGTGGAAAAAACTCTGAGTAAGAGGGAGGGTGGCTCCCAAGAAGGGTAGCCTGACTGCATTCCCAAGAAGAGTCATTTTCAGTTGGCTTTGCATTTGCCAAGCCACAGCGGGCAACCAAAACCTCAGAGAGTCCACTTGATAGAAAAGAACTGAGGCCACTTAACTTCCTTCCCTTTCTTTTATTCAGAACGTCTAGAAAGCCGGCCCTTACGCCTCCAGCTAATCAGGTAGACGAGGGAGAAAAGGTCGAAGACAGAGAACGAAGCTGCCAATCTCCCCAGCCTGTTCTGCTTTCAGGGTTGGATTTTCAATGATTAATGAATCACAGATTAGTAAACAACAAACAATAAATTATAGGAAAGTGTTGTGACGTCTCCCAGTGCTTCTAGAAACTCTCAATGGCAATCCTCATAATAGACTCTCAGTAAATATAATTAAATGCCTGCTATATGCCAAGTACTCTGCTGGGCACATCAGAAATCAGAGAATTGCTGTGTCCCCAACTCCTCCGGAAAAACACAGAGGAGTCTGTGGGAACACAGGAGGCATCATGAAAAAGCCACTGTCCTCATCAGACAGTTGCTACCAGTGTCCAGCGACCGGCCACCCAAGTCCCAGAAGGCCATGGACCAGGAAACAAGTTAGTTGGGAATCTGTTTTTGTCTTGTGTGTTTCATGGCTTTAATTTCGGTCAGAGAAATCCCAGTTGGATATGCTATGTCTTTCAGACAGTACATGTCTTTTCAAACCTCGAGGAAGGAGGTTTTAAGGAGAGAGGTCAAGGAGGAGGGATCATTCTTTCCCTCTTGAATCTTGGATTAAAGGGACATGTATGTGTCAGTGGGGAGGGCTGTGATGGATTTTGTCCTAAGGACTCCACGTATGTGATGTTAGATAGCTACCTGGGCTGGGCACAGTGCTATAATCCCAGCACTTTGGGAGGCTAAGGCAAGAGGATCGCTGAGCCCAGGAGTTCGAGACCAGCCTAAGCAACATGGTGAGACTTTGTCTCGTTAAATAAATAGGTAAATAGCTAGCTGGACTGGAGTACACAGCTCACACTCCCACACGCATAGGTGGTAGAGGAGAGACCACGGCCACCTCCTGCTTTCCCCCAGGACCTCACCTTGCCCAGGCTCCCGGCCAGTGACTTCTCTGACACCCATGGGCCTTCCTGGGCACAACCAAGGCTTGCTACTGTTAGAATCTTTTCCTGATTGGCTGCCGGATACATTCAACCTTGACCCATGACATGGCCTGTGCTTTCTTGTGACAATTGGGCACAGCTCAACCTCCTCTCTGGGGTTAGGCTGCTTGTTCTTAAATGGGTGCCCAAGGCTGCTTTGTGGTTCTCCCTGTCTCCTTCCCTCCCTGATCCTCCCCCAGCCTTTTTCAAAATCTTATTTGAAAAAAAATTTTTTTTTTTTGAGTTAGAGTCTCACTCTGTTGCCCAGACTGGAGTGCAGTGGCCGCTCCCGGCCACCGCAGCCTCGACCTGCTGGGCTCCGGCGATCCTTCCGCCTCAGCCTTCCGAGTAGCTGGAACTACAGGTGCGCGCTACCACACCTGGCTAATTTTTTTAATTTATGGTAGAGATGAGGGCTCGCCAAGTTGCCCAGGTGGGTCTCGAACCCTCAGGCTCAGGAAGAAAAAATTATCTCCTTCTCTAAATCTCCCCAAGTGTTTTGAAGTGCTGATGTTTAAAGAAATGAGCTCCAACTTTGGGGATAGATAAGCATCCATTCAAAGCAGAGCTTGTCTGGGGATGGGGGAGCACACCTCATCAACAAGGGTACCTGCACAATGCATATTTGTATACCTAACCCTTAACTGTACCCCACAACTTTAAAATAAAAAATATGTATTAAAAAAATAAAAAATAAGCCGGGCTCGGTGGCTCAGCCTGTAATACCTCGCCTTGGGAGGCTGAGGTGAGTGGATTGCCTGAGCCCGTGGCTTCGAG
>NW_007067758.1:415455-471962 GCF_000164805.1 Carlito syrichta | reverse complement strand
CTCCAGTCTGGGCGACAGAGTGAGACTCCGACTCAAAAAAATAAAAATAAAAATAAAAAATAAAAAAATAAAGATAAAATAGAAAGAAAAAAAAGAAAAACAAACAATAACAACAAAAAAAAGCAGGGCTTGGCCACCTGCTAGCTGGGTGACTTTGGATGGATAGCTTGACCGCTCTGCCTTCAGGTTCTTTTTTTGCAAAATAGGATTGATGTGAACGTTACAGGGTAGCAGGGCACGTGGTATGGTGTCTGGCACACAGTAGGACGTTGTTACTTTTAATGCGACATTCTTCATTTTTTGATACATGCATAGCTTGCACTAGCATAAAGTCGACTGGTTCATGAGCTGCCATTTTGTGAATGTATTTCATACGCCAGCACTTTGCTAGTCACTTTTTTTCTTAAGCAGGATTTATTGAAAGGACAGAAAAGCTTCTACAGTGGGAAGGGACCCCAAGGGGTTTCCCCTGCTAGTCACTTTTAATAAGCACCGTCATTCAATCCTCCCAGCTGTTTTAGTGACATAGATGTTATTTTCCCCATTTTCTTTTCTTTTTTTCTGAGTCAGTGTCTCAATCTGTCGCCCAGGCTAGAATGCAGTGGCATGATCACAGCTCACCACAGGCTTGACCCCCCCAGGCTCAGACAGTCTTTCCAGCTAGCCTCCCAAGTAACCGGTACTGTCAGCGCATGCCATCATGCCCCGGCTGGTTTTTACATTTTCTGTAGCGATGACATCTCGCTGTGTTGCCCAGGCTGGTCTTGACCTCCGGAGCTCAAGCAATCTTCCTGCCTTAGCCTCTGAAAGTGCTGGGATTATAGATGTAAGCCACCTATGAGCCTTGCTCATTTTCACCATTGTCTAGGTAGAATAACTGAGATCAGAGGACAGATATATGAAACTGTCCTCATCAGGCAGTCACTGCCAGTGTCCGGTAACTGGACTTCTCTAGCATTCTTGCCATTGTCTCCCACACCTGCTTTGTGATTATTTGCTTATTTCACTGTATCTGGTCTATATTGCTCTATATCTGGTTGCACTCTATTTCTGGTTGCACTCTATCTGGTCTATATTGCTCAGGCCAGGGACTGTGCTTTTCTATTTCTTTGGGGGCTTCTTGACTGCAGCACCCAGCCCAGGGCTTGGCCTGGCAAGTTGCTCACATGAGTCACCTCTGTGGAGAGTGGAAGGCAGTGAAGATTCGCAGACTCGCAGGCAAGTCAAGGGACAGAGCTGACTTTTTGCATCTCAAGGTGGGAGGTACAAGCCTACGCGGGGGCCTTCCGGAAGGCTCCGTTTCCTGGCTCATCTATCTGTCGACAGGAGAATGTCTCCAGGTAGAAAGCTTTAAACCCAGGGAAGAGGGAGGCAGAAAAACGAGAAGACGCAATCCTGGTCCTCAGAGAGCCCAGAGTCCAGAGGTCCGAGGAAGCAGACCCAAACACTTATGGGCGATCTGGTGGGCAGGGGGACATGGTGGGTGGAGGGGCAGTGGAGAAGGGGTGGCCAGGGTTCTCCAAGAGGACCTGCAAGCAGTCTTGGAAGACAAGGACACTGGAGTTGAAGGAAATGGACCAAGAATGAGGGGGAGGAGAATGCCATACTGAGAACCAAACATAGTCATAGTGGAAAAAATAGAGCCATAGTGGAAAAAGGGAGAAGGGAGATGGAATGGCATGGGAGAGAAAACAACAATCTGACTATATAATATATTATATATATAATATACATAAAACAGAATATATAATATAATATATTATATTATTATTATAGTCCACCATATATTATACATTTATACATTATACATTTATATATATATGTGTGTGTGTGCATATATATAACTGGAAGATCTGTTAAGTGATCCAGAGGATCCTGGTGACAAAGTGAAGTGACAGTTTGGAGAAGTTAAAAAAAAAAAAGCAAAACAAAACCGTGAGCTCTGGGTCTGAATTCAAGTCCTCCCATCAGTGTTGGCCACATGAACACAAATGAGCTATTTACCACTCAGCCTCCGTCTCTTCTTCTTGACTGTGGGTCAGCGGTACCACCTTGAGGGTCAGTGAAACTGAAAGGGAGCATGCTTGCGGATCATCTTTATCCCTTCTGGAGCCACGGGATCCATCCAGGTGGCCGGACCCAGTTCTCGTTAAGAAATATAAAATGCAAGCCAGTTTTAGATTCCTTTCCTTTTATTTTTTTAATTATTGAAACAAGCCTTTAAGTGGGCGTTCTGTTTTTCAAATGGTAAACTGAGGCACAGAGGGGCGTGCCCAACTGGCCTTCATCCCACACGGCATCAGAACGGGAGCGCAGGGTCGCTGCCAGTCAGCTCCCCGCAAACCGGAGGGTTTTGCACTGGCACGAGCATGAGAATCCCCCGGGAACTTACCCAGAGAATGGAGCAGGCCTGCAGCAGGGGCTGGAGTCTGCCTCGTCCACAAGCTTTCTAGTGTCTTCTGACCCAGGGGACTCACTGGAGACCCTTTGTCCTGGACCCATTGGCTCCTTCCTCTCCCGTGCTCCTTCCTCTCTCGTGGCACGGAGCATCGTTCACGGATGTTCTCTTTCCCTACCTGCTCCTGGCCCTGGCGTGAACTGGTGATGCCCTCTGAAAACCCTTGCTCCAGCCGTCTGCCACAGCTCTGGCAGGCCGGGCAGGCCAGCTGCCTTCAGAGCCACAGGGGGGGCAATCTGGTGGACATACGGGCCAGGCCAGAGTCATGGGCTCGCTGGCCTCGCCCTCCTCTCCTCTCCCACCCCGTGGCCAGGTGCTTGGGGCCAGGTCGAGCCGGACCAGCCCTGTCACTTCTCTGCCGGGCACCATCTATGCCGCCCTCTTTCTCTGGATCTTCCTCTTCGGGCCCTAACCTGGCTTCCTCTGGTATCTGTGTCCGGGCCTCTGCCCTCCCTTGAGCTCTCCTGTTTTTTCCCTCTCCTGCCTGATCTCACCCCCCTGCGATGCCCAGCACTGGGCCTGCCAGGATGGAGCCAGGAGGCAGTGACTAATGTGTTTGGAGGTGAGTCATCCGCTAAATATAAAAACCCGCTCACAGCCCTGGATGCAAAAGATTCTGAGCGGCTCTGCGTCCTTCCCCCCAAATCCATCCTTCCTTAGGGGGCAGAGAGAAGTTTATCCGTGCACAGAAAACAAACACCAAAGAGCCGCCACCGCGGCATTATCTCACTGACCTCGGCTCCCTCCTGCAGATCCCTGGAGGCAGTAAATTTCCTGCCTCTCCAGCTGCCGCAGAAGGAAGGGGTGGAGTTAAGAAGACCATGACCCCGCCTCCGTGGAGTTAGCAAGGGGCAACATCTATCTTCAGGACTTTCCTCTCTCTTCGTTCCTCTCTCTTGCTTGACCAGGAGACCCCAAGCTGCCCGTCCTCCTGCCAAGGGAAAGATGAGCCCTTTAAACACACACGTATCTTGCAGGGATCGAGTGTGCTTAGCCACACAAGATTGAATCGATAAGCTTCAGGCTTGGGGGCCCTTCTTGTGGCGGGGCCCTCCCTGGGGGTCACTGGGTTATCTCTGCACAGATTGCTTCTTACGGGCTGTGTCTGCTGTGGGTCTTTGTTTCCCTCGGAATATGGGTCTTTAGTGTGTGTGTGTGTGTGTGTGTGTGTGTGTGTGTGTAAAACAGCACATATAATTTTTTCCCCACCCCCTACTTTTGCCTTTCCTAACAATCTCGTGGTGTAAAACAGCAGTTTCTGAAAGCCGATGACATCATTGCATGTCATGCAATAAAGGGAAGTAATTTTGTAGACATTTACAGTAATAAGGAGTATTCCTGTGTTTGTTTTGTATGTGATATGAAACCAAAGAATTTTACTGACTTTTAGATGTTTTCTTTTTAAAATTTTTAATTTTGAAGATGTGGGGCACGATTCAGGGTTAGGCATCCAAATGTTCATTATGCAGGTCCCCTTGTGGATGGGGTGTGCCTCCACATATAAATTTCATAGTTGACATTTTCTTCGTGTCAGGTACTGTGTTCAACAGCTTATGTGGATTATTTCAGTTAGGTTTCTCAGTCTTAAAAGGTAGATTATTTCATTATTTTCAGTTTGCAGATGAGAAAATCAAAGCTCAGAAAGATAAAAACAGTTCTCCAAACACATCATGCCAGGAGTTATTAGAACCAGGATTTGAACCAGAACTTTATACTTTACCTCCAGGTTAAACCAGTAACTTTCAAACCCTGTTTGCTAACTCATAGAAAGAAAAATATGTTATGTCACAATGCATTGGTTCACACGTGTGTGTCTGTATGTACAATATGTGTATTGTGGATATATGGATATGTATATATATGTATATATGTGTGTATATATGATACACACACATACTCCACACTCACACACAAGGGTGACCCCCCAATGAAATTTATTTATAAAAAGTTGTGTATTTATTCTTATATGTTTAAACTTCAGTCACCTTCAAAGTACTCTTTGTTTGGTGCAATGCACATATCGAGATGCTTTTCCCACTGCTCAAAACAGTGATTGAACTCGCCAATTTTGATGCCTTTCAGGGCTTCCGACATATTTTTGTTTCACCTCTTCCACATTGGCAAAACCCTTCCCTTTAAGGAATCTTTTCATCTGCGGAAACGAAAAAAGTCTCCTGGGGTGAGATTGTGCGAATAGGGAGGGTGGAGTTCGGAGGTAATGTTGTTTTTGGAGAAAAACTGCTGAATACTCAGCATGGTGTGGGCAGGTGCCCCTGCAAATCATCCATCATGAAATGGGCAAACGTGTTGAAAGCATCTCCAAAAAAATTCACTGAAGCTAAACGCAGCCTCTCACAACAGTGCTAGCTGGTACACTGGTGCCAGTGGGTTCCTAGAACACTTACCTATTACAAGGCGCCCACCCTCCAACAGATAATTCTGGGGATTTTTTTTAGCCCCTCTCATAAATATATATATATAGCCACACATAATTACATATGAAACATGTTTGGGGAAACAACACCCTAATTGCTTTCTAGTTCTATTCGGTTCTAATTTTCTTTTTAAATGTATGGAACTACCCAGTTGTTCTCGTGACTCTGTACAGGTCATTACGTGCAGTTTGAAGAGCCCTAGGCTAAATTCTATCCAAACTGTGTTAATCATTCCACCAGACAGTATCTGAAAAGTTGAGTTCTTCTTAGGAACTTTCTGTGACTTTAGACAAATGTCTTCACATCTCTGGACGCCATCTCCCTAGAATCTGTTTGTAATGGGGTTTTATAAATTATCTCGGAGCCCCAGCTTATCCCCCCTGCAGTCGTCACAACCCTATACCTACATGGAGGGTGACCTAGAGGTGTCTCTCTCGGGAAGAAGCACAGATGTCTGCCTCTGGCCATGCACCTCACGTGAACACACATATGCACATCTGTGGTGTCTGAAGACTCCAACCCACAACCTGGCAAGTGTTGACCCTGGCCTCCAAAACGCACCACGAAGGCTGTTCCCACCTTTCGGGGCCTGTGGTCTGAAATCAAATGGCACATTTTCTCTCGTAAGATGTTCATTTGATCCCCCTCTCCATCTTTCCATGGGTCTGCTTCTTGATCCCTTTCCTTTCTCTGACTTTTCGAAAGGCAGAGGCAAGACTGTGCCAGGCAGTGGTTAGGAGGTGTGAGTGGCCGTAGAATGAGACAGAAAAAGACCGAGAAGAACTGGGATTAATCAGAATTGTGTGTCTGGTCTCAATGGGACTAGGCCCTGGTGTTCACTCAGCCACGAAGTGGCTGTGTGACCTTAGACCTGGCCCCGGCCTTCTCTGGGCATGTATTGGACATGAGGGACAGACTTGGACAAGGTTTCCTGTAGCCTAAGCATTCTAGAATTATGAGGGTACACAATTGAGGCAGGGAGGAGGGCGAACCAGCCCCTGGGTGATGCTCACCATGAATGATTTTAGATTTGAGAAATCCTTGAGGAAGAAATCGCGTTTTAAAAAAATTTTTCAGATGTGGAGTATAATTCAGGGTTGAGTATATAAGTGGCCATTGTACTGGTAAAGTTTGAGGACCCTTATTGATGTTGTGTGCCCTCCCCCCAGCAGTGTCCCCCTACTGCCAATCCCTTTCTTATAGTGTCATGATAAATGTTCAGGGTCCGCTTATGAGTGAGTACATACAGTACTCAGATCTTTGTTTCTGTGGTGAATCACTGAGTATTACAGACTCTAATTCCATACAGGTTGCTGTGAAGTTCATAATTTTGTTTTTCTTTATGGCTGCATTATATTCCATCATGTAAGTGTAGCACATTTTCTTTATCCAATCCATTTTCAATGGGCAGCAGAATTGGTTCCCAGTTTTTGCTGTTGTGAATGATGCTGCAATAAACATGCATGTGCAGGTATCTTTTTTATAGAGTGATGTGAGTTTCTCCAGGTAGATTCCCAGAAGGGGAACTGCTGGGCCATGTGGAAGGTCGATCTTTAGGTCTTTTAGAAATCGCCACACTGTTTTCCACAGAGGTTACACTAGTTTACACTCCCACTAACAGCATAGATGTGTTCCCTTTTCCCCACCTCCTCTCTAGTATCTGTTGCTTTTGAGTTTTTGATGATGGTCATCGTGACTGGAGTTAGGCAGTATCTCAGTGTGGTTTTAATTTGCATTCCTTTGATGATTAGTGAGGCTGAGCATTTTTTCATGTGTCTGTTGGCTGCTCATATGTCTTCTTTTGAGAAGTGTCTATTCATATATTTTGCCCATTTTTTATTAGGGTTGTTTGTTTTTTTTCCTTTCAGCACGTTTGAGTTCCATGTAGATCCTGGATGTTAGGCCTTTGTCAGATATACAGCTGGCAAATATTTTTTCCCATTCTGTGGGCTGTCTCCCCACTCTCTTCTCTCTTGATTGCTTTTATTCACTATTTATTTATTTATTTGCTTTGCAGAAACTTTTCAGTTTGATGATGTCCCATTTGTCTGTCTTATCTTTTCTGGCATTTGCTTTTGGAGAGTTGATCAGGAATTTGTTGCCTATTCCAATTTCCATAAGGGTGTTCCCTATGTTTTCTTCTAGAATTCTTATAGTTTGAGGTTTTACGTTTAGGTCTTTGATTCATTTAGAGTTGATTTTTGTGTATGGTGATACGTATGGGTCCTGTTTCGGTCTCCTGCATGTGGTTAACCAGTTTTCCCAGCACCATTTACTGAATAGGTTCTCCTCTCCCCAGTGGTTGTTGGTGGAGACTTTGTTGAAGATGAGTTGGTTGAGAAGTTGAGGTTTTGCTTCCAGAATCTCTATCCTGTTCCATTGGTATATATGCCTGTTCTTGTACTGATACCAGGCTGTTTTGATTATTGTAATTACAGTAGAGTTTGAAATCTGGAAGTGTGATACCTCCCACTTTGTTTCTTTTGCTAAGAATTGTTTTGGCTATTCGTGCTCTTTTATGTTTCCATATGAATTTCCATATTGTCGTTCCCAGGTCTCAGGAGAATGGTGTTGGTAATTTAATGGGTATTATGTGAAATCTGTAGATTGCCTTTGATAAGATGGACATCTTAGCAGTGTTAGTTCTTCCACACCACTGGCATGGAATATTTTTCCATTTGTTTGTGTCTTCTTTGATTTCTTTGAACAATGTTTTGTAGTTTTCATTGTAAAGGTCTTTCACTCCTCTAGTTAGGAAGATGCCAAGGTATTTCATTTTTTTTGTGGCTATTGTGAATGGGATTGTGCTTTTTATTTGGGTTTCTGTCTGTTTATTGTTGGTGTATAGGGATGCAATTGACTTTTGCACCTTTATGTTATATACCCTGAGATTTTGCCAAAGTCCTTTATCAGTGCAGGGTTTTTTTTTTTTTAACAGATTCTCTTGGGTTTACTTTATTTTTAATAACTAAAGTAACCTGTCATTCATTTATTAGCCTCTTTCAACATGTGATTATCTAGTGCAGATGGTTTTCAAACTTCCAAAGTGTCTGCCTGTTGTAGGTAGGGTCTTCTGTGGATGGGTTACAGGCCCCTGCTGAATATCATGGGATTACCAGAGAATTTCTTGATGCCATCAAGGAGGCTTCAGAGAGGTAGTTACCTCAGGTCCCACAGTTAATGGGTGACCCAGCCCTACAGGTGACCATTGCTTCCATCTTTCTGTGAAGCTTGACCAGCCCTGACCCTCGGGACTGGTCAAGTTTACCAGACAGACTCTCTTCCTCTCCAACTTAGGAGTGAAGAGAGTGACAAGCTAGCAGATCCCCTCCCCGCCCCCCACCCAACCTCCTGCATCCCGGGTAGACCCCTGGCCAGGCAAACTTCGCTTCAGTTCTGGAACTTGGCTCTCCAGAATGCAGCTTCCAGGTGGCGGGATTGGTGAGGGGATCGTGCAACTGGCCATGCATGCCACCTGGAGGCCTGGGCCTAAGAGCACCATTCAAGCACGTACATTCTGTCTCTGCCATGTGCCACCCCTTCCCTCTTCAACCTCTCTGATAAGGGTGTTCAGGGTGTTAGTCCTGATGCCCTTTGGCCCTCCTGGCCATCCTAGGGTAGACAGAATCCTGGGAGGGGTCTGGAGGTCCAGGGCACAGAGAGAACAGAGCACCCTGTACAGAGAACCCCCCCTTCCTCTCCTGCCTGCAATCCCAGCAGAAACTCCTGGGACTTGGCCCTCTACCTGGCATGAGAATTCCCGGACTGAAAGAGACTTGGAGGCTCATCTTGGTTCCCCCAACCCAGGGAGAAGACCTAGACCTGTGCCGTGACCACAGCCTCGGAGGGCAGCAGAGGACAGGCTGCTGCCCTTGGGTGGCCGGGACACCCCATGCTGAGAGCACTGCAGAGGGAGATTTGCATTCTTCTTCCCACCTCCATTCTCTTCCCTCTTCCCCTCAGCAGGGGCTGGGGCCACCTCTCTCAGGGCCAGGGAGTCCCCTGGCTCTCCTTGCAGTGGAAGAGAAGGAAGATCACAGCACCGCCATGTTCTGGGGCAAGCATGACCTCACATCTAGAGGCTTCTGAGAGCCACTTTCCCCAAAACAAGCAAGCGTGCCACCAGTTCCTTCACCCAGCCGACACTTTCTGAGCGCCTACCGTGTGCCCTCCGTGTTCCCCATCCTTGAGATGTGCTTGCTCCCAGCTGCCAGCCTCTGTGAACCACGGGGCTCCCGAATGAGGGAGGGCCAGCCCAGGAGGTGGGTGCCTGTGCGCCCCCGTCAGAGCTGCTTTCTCCTGTCCGTCTCCACCCTGCCCCGATTCATTAGGGAGAGGAGAGCTGTGACTGGCTCACGGTTGTGAACCAGCGAACATTTGGGGAACTTCGAGCATCCCTGAGAAGGGAGCATCTGCCCGCAGCCCGTTTCCTGCCACTGCGGCGGGCGAAGCGGTTTTGTTGGCTGGAGCCTGGTTCCCAGCAGATGTCGCCGACAAAGAAAGGGGGTGCTGTTCTCTCGGGAAGAGAGAGGCCTGTCCCTCAGCGGGTGGAGAGGACATGGGTCTGCCACAACCCGGCCCTGCCCAATGTGACCCCTTAGGAAGGGGTGCAGCAGGGATCTGGGGCCCCATCACTCTGGTGTCCCCAGAAATGCACACCTGGCTCTGCGCACCGGAAGCAACCATAGGGAAGTGAGAACTCTGCGGCTTTAGATTCTCTCTCTCTCTGTCTCTTCCAAGGAACCCTCGGTAGGCAGGGGAGCCTTCACCTTGTAGAGCCTCATCTTAACATGGGGCGTTATCTCCTAGCTACCAAGGAGAGGAAGTGAACCCCAACACAAGCCACGATGACATCCAGTGTCTGTGCACTCTTCCCATCATGGGAGCCGAACTGCCCAGCTCCCAGATGCTCTCCTGCGGTTCCCCCGCTAGGGTCTAGCACAGGCCAAGTTCATTTCTGTTGCTTTGAATCGACCTGGTTAGGGGCTGAGGGGGAAAGAAAACAGCCAAAGGCCTGGGATGTGTCCCATAGAAACTCATGCTCGTCTTAACCAGAGTCTTTGAAAAGGACAAGCAGGGTTTACACACATTTTTTAAAGACCTGATGTCTTGTTTTCTTTACGTCTCTGACTGTTTCCTTCTGGTCTGAGAGGAGCAGACTAATTTGCATCTCAGAGGGCTGAGTGAAGGGTGACAGAGGTCCCTGCCACCCCATCTATAGAAGAGGAACCAGAGTAGTAGGAGTAACAGAGATATGGAAGGGCCTGACCCTGCATGATCCCCCAGGGGATATGTAGATGGAGGAACCGTGTGGCCCTCCCGTCCCAGCTTCCGTGACGGGATGCAGTAACTGTGGAGTCAAGAGGCCTGCATGTGGTCAGCACAGGTAAACACCTCACCTGGCCTTACCCTATCTCCTCAGCTCTAGAATGGGAACTGAACCACTCACCTTTATGGAATTGTTGTGAAATGCAATGGGAAGAGGAGTACAGACCATTCATAAAAGTTCTTGCGTGTGTGGATCCACCCTATAGTCCACCCCCTACCCCACGCCTCCAAGGTGTGCTCATTTTCCAAAACCCTGGTGTCCCCATGACGAACGGACCCACAGAGCGGGGATCAGCAGAAGTCGTGAAGCCAGCCCATCCTGTGCCTGGCTGTGTGACCCCAGGCTGGCTCAACTGCTTTGGCCCACAGTCCGCCCTTGTGTCCGTGTGGAATGACCGAATTCGCCTCCCAGAAGGGCCTGGAGGATGCACGGAGATGAGACAGGTGGACAGCACCCAGGACAGGCCTGCTGGACGGCCTTTCCCCCTCACGCAGTCCCGGGCCTGCCCCGGGGTCCTCTTCGGGTCCAGGTACCCAGGCCTGCCTCTACTCTTCGGCAGTTTGCAGGGGAGGACGTTTTTCTTCTTCACTTTGCAGAGTGAGGTGCAGGAGTGAACTCCAAGCCTGTCGCCCCCCAAAGGTGATGCTGCCTGGGATCAGAACATGGGGAGGGACGGCCCAAGAGGGGAGGCCGACTCCAGCCTCATCCCTTGAACCCAGGGCGAAGACACGGGACTTGCATTCATGCCTTTTCTCCGCCTGGTGCCTCTGTTGGACGTCTGTCGCCCTTTCATCTTCTGTTCAGTGGGAAACCCAAGGTGCCTTTCCAGCCCGGGAGGCGGAACTGTTGGGCGTTGGTTGAATCCACGGGACGCCTGTGTCCTCTAGTGGCCAGAGAGGGAAAGGCATGGGCTTCTCGGCACCAAATTGCCGGCCTAGGAGACTGCCAGGCCCAGTTGCCTTTGAGTGACGGTGGGTATTTGGCCGCCCGGAGACTCAGCAGCACCAGGCAGCACAGACCCAGACTAGGCCACCACGGAGAGGTCGACACACACTCCAGGCCCTGGGTGTGGTGTTTCACTCACTTGCTTATTTGTTCGTTCACTCATTCATTCAACAAACACTTGGAGTGTCTACTATGTGTGGACCTGGCTCTGGGAAGCAGATGAAGACAGTGAAAGAAGAACTTAAGACAAATTAAGTGCAGTAGAGTTTAACCTAGCAAAGGGCGATTCTTGAATGGGTCAGTCCTCAAACGCAGAACAGGCTCAGGCAGTATCAGGGACAGAAAACGGAAGTGAGGTGAGACAGCCCAAGGGCTTACAACTTGGCATTTGCCTTGCTTGAGCATGGTCTGATAGGCTGCCCTGGAGACTGACCGAAGCTCAGCTCCTGGGGTTAGCTGACTCAGGCGAGGTGTTACAAAAGTATCCTCCCAGTTAGGCCTTCGGGGAGTTTCCATACTAAGTTGTTAGGTTGCAGTGCAGCTAGGTAGGGACTCAAAGTAGGAGGCATTCTCTGGCTAAATTTGATTTAATTTCACAAGACCCGCCTGGGCAACTTGGCGAGACCTCATCTCTACAATAAATCAAAAACTAGCCGGGTGTGGTAGCACACGCCCGTAGTTCCAGCTACTTGGAAGACTGAGGCGGAAGGATTACCGGAGCCCAGCAGGTCGAGGTTGTGGTGGCCGGGAGCGGCCACTGCCCTCCAGTCTGGGTGACAGAGTGAGACTCCAACTCAAAAAAAAAAAAAAAATTTCACAAGAGGGTTGTTAAATACGTTAAAAAACAAACAAACCAAGATCCACTTTGGGAGGCGGAGGCTAGAGGATTGCCTAAGCCCACGGGTTTGAGACCAGCCTGGGAAACATGGCGAGACCTCGTCTCTGAAATAAATAAATAAAGGGATAGAGTTAGCTGGGCATGGTGGCGCAAGCCTGTCGTTCCAGCTACTTGGAAGGCTGAGGGGGAAGGATCATCTGAGCCCAGCAGGTTGAGGCTGTGGTGGCCATGAGTGTGCCACTGCACTCCAGCCGATGTGACCGAGTGAGACTCCATCGCAAAAAAAAAAAAAAGTCCAAGTCCATGCTGCCTACAAGAGACTCACTTTAGCTTTAAGGTCACGTGTGGGCTGAAAGTGAAAAGATGGACAAAGATATTCCAGGCAAATAGTAACCGAAGGAGAGCAGGGTGGCTGTACTCACATCAGATAAAATAGACTTTAAGTCAAAAACCGTCACAAGAAACCAAAAAGGTCACCACATAATGATAAAGGGATAAACTCATCAAAGGGACCATCGAAATGCATAGGCACACAACAGCAGAGCAACTAAATATACAAAGAAAGGAACTGTCAGACTTGACGGGAGAAATACAATAATGGCAGGAGACTGTCATACTCCACTTTCAAGAATGGGTAGAATCCAGACTTAGAATCAAAGAAACCGTGGGCTTGAACAGCACTATAGACCCAGTGGGCCTGACTGATGTAGATGCAGAACATTCTATCCAGCAGCAGCAGAAGACCCATTCTGCTCAAGCGTGCACAGGACATTCTGTGAAACAGAGGACACACCACATTGCCTGATTTCAAAATATTCTACAAAGCTGTAATAATCTAAACAACGTGGTACCAGCACAAAAACAGATATATAGACCTAAGGGACAGACCAGAGAACCCAGAAATAAACCCATGCATTTCTAATCAGCTGCTGTTTGACAAAGGTTCCAGGAATACTCAATGAGGAAAGGACAGTTTTTTAAATAAACTGTGTGGGAGAAACTGATATCCACAGGCAGAAGAATGAAATCAAACCCTTATCTCACATCATATAAAAAAAAATCAACTCAAAACGGATTGAACACTTTAAGGCTTGAAACCGAAACTCCAAGAAGAAAACAGGGAAAAATTTTAACATTAATGTGGACAATGAATTTTTAGATATGACTCCCAAGCTATGACAGCAAAAGCAAAAATAGATAAACGGAATTGCATCAAACTAAAAATCTTTCTGCATAGCAAAGAAAAAAAAAAGCAATCAACAGAGTGAGAAAGACAACCTACAAAACAGAAGAAAGTATTTGTAAACTATATATCGGATAAAAGGATAATATCCCAAATATATAAGAAACTCAACAACTTAATAACAGCAACAAAAACAAAAAACCTGATTGAAAAATGGACAGCCTGGCGGGGTGGCTCACACCTATAATCCCAGCACCTGGGGAGGCAGAGATGAGAGGACTGCCTGAGTCCAGGGTTTCGAGACCACCCTGGGGACCCCATCTCTACAATTAAAAAAAAATAGCTGGGCGTGGTGGCACACGCCTGTGGTTCCAGCTACTTGGAAGACTGAGGCAGAAGGGTCACCCGAGCCCAGTGGGCCAAGGCTGTGGTGGCTGTGAGCATGCCACTGCACTCCAGCCTGGGCGACAGAGTAAGACTCCTCCAAAAAAAAGGAAGGAAGGGAGGGAGGAAGAAAAAGAAAAATGGGCAAAAGTACCAAAGTACTTGAGTAGCTATTTCTCAAAAGATGACTTACCAATGGCCAAAAGATACACGAAAAAATATTCAACATCACATATCATCAGGGAAATGCAAATCAAAACCATAATGGGATATTCCTTCACATTCGTTAGAATGGCTATGATCAAAAGACAAAAGACAAGTATTGGGAGAATGTGGAGAAAATGGAACACTCATACACTGTTGGTGAGAATGAAAATTGGCACAACCCTTTTGAAAAACAGTACGGACATGCCTCAAAAAATTAAAAATAGAAGGTATCATATAACTTAGCAATTCCACTTCTGAAGGAAACAAAATCAGTAATCTGAAGCGATATCTACACTCCCGTGTTCACGGCAGCGTTAATCACAATAGCTAAGATATGCACTCAACCCAAGTGTCCATCAACAATGAATGAATACAGAAACTTCGGCATGTATAAGTGTGTGTGTATATATGTATGTAGGTGTATATACACTTGTATATATACACAGACACACAAGAGAAGGTCTTTCGGTCTTAAAAAGAAGGGAATTCTGACCCGTGCTACAGCATGAATGAAACCTGAGGATATTGCAGTAAGTGAAATAAGCCGGTCACCAAAGGACATCTATTGTATATTCCGTTTATATGAAGAGCCTAGTCAAATGAAAAGAGACAGAAGGTAGAATGGTGAGGGGCTGAGAAGAAGCGGAAATAAGAAAGTTTATTTTGGCGGGTGCAGAGTTTTAGTCGTGCAGGGTAAATAAGTTCTGGAGATCTATTGTGCAGCCTGGGGACTAGCATTAACACTAGATCGTGTACTTGAAATCTACTAGAAGAGCAGCTCTTAAATGTTTTGACCCTATGGGAAGTGACGACTATGGTCATTAGCCTCATTTCGGTTCTCATTGCACAATGTGTACATATATCAAAACACCACGCTGTACACCTTAAAATATGCAATGCTTATTTGTCAATTACATCTCAATAAAGCTGGAAAAATGTTAATCTTTCCCTCCCCCACCCAACCCGAAAGCACACGTGAAATTCCTACTAGAAGTTTTTTGTT
The DNA here is from genome assembly GCF_000164805.1 of Carlito syrichta. NCBI lineage: Eukaryota > Metazoa > Chordata > Mammalia > Primates > Tarsiidae > Carlito > Carlito syrichta. The sequence goes on along the minus strand of NW_007067758.1, from coordinate 457,180 downwards.
TTGCTAGTGAGCGTGGGGTGTTTCCTAGGACACAGGTAGGGGATCTTCTCAACCTCCCTGCCCTTTTTGCCTCAGAGAGTTAAGAACTTAAAAATGCTAACCAAGGATCTAGTCCATGATCTTTCATATCTGTACTTTAAAAAAAAAAAAAATGAGCCTAACGATTAAATGACATAACGGGAGAATCCCTAAACAGACAACTGGTTAGATGGGGCTTGAGTCCCGGTGCTTTCTCTTTCTAGTCATGTGAGTGACCTTGGACAGGTCACTTAAACTCCAGGTTTGGCCCTCTGCTTTCCAGTGAGCCAGGAGCTCGTGAGTCAGTGACGGGCTCAACTGCGTGGTCCCTTGGGCTCTCCATTCATCATAGGGACGGTGGCATCTATCTGAGCCATGGCTTCGGATGCTGGAGTGCCTTTCACCTGGCATTGGGAAGGAAGATCAGAGACTCTTTTTGCTATATTATTAAAAGAAGGAAGTGAGCTTATAAAAATTAACTGGGTAGAATTGATTCCACTCCACCGTGTGCCAGTGTTTCAGTGATCTGATGCCATGTAACAAACCACCCCCAAATTTAGTGACTTGAAACAACAATGGCTTGTTATTTCTTATGATTTCTGTGGGTTGTCGGACCTGGATGGGGCAGATTTTTTCACAAGATTTCCGTGGCGGCTGGGGTTTCCAAAGTGGCATCTTTACTCCCATGTCTTGCACCTTCACTGGGACAGCTGGACCAGCTAGGGGCTGATCAGGCACCGCTGTCTCTATGTGGTATCTCTGACAGGGTAATTGAACCTTTGGTATGGTGGGTTAGGAGATTCAAGAATCCCATGCAGTCTACAAGTGGCTAAGTTTTGGCAAGTTTTGCGTCTCGAGACTCTGCATCACACTTGCTAACATCATATTTGCCACAGGAAATCGCATGGTCAAGCCCAGGATAGATGTGGCATGGCAGGAACCACACAAGAGCAGGAACATGGGATGTGTGTCCATTTGGGGGCCACCCTGTAAGAGACCCAGCAGACAGCTGTGGTGCTGATGTGAGAAGCCCTTCATAAAACAGTGCCGCTGTGCCCCGTGGATGTGGAAGTCAGGATGCATTTTGCTGCTAAAGTCCTACCCAGAAATGACTTTCCATCAGGAAATTCTAATACTCCCGTAATCTAGTGTGATAGGGAATAATATGGCAAGAGATCAGTGGAGTCTTTTATTTTTTATTTTCTTGTAGAGATAGGGTCTCACTATGTTGTCCAGGCTAGTTGTGAGATCAGCAGAGTCTTTCTTGACCTTAAGTACAGTTTCTAAGAGCTGGCCAGGCACCCTTTCCCACCCACTCACAGGGAGACATTTCCTCAGGAGTTCCTTACTTTATTTCTCTAAATGGAAGTCATCCCAACAGGGAAAGTGTCTTCACACAAAAGGAACCATCAGATTCCTCTATATTTCTCCTTTCCCATATGTTATGAACAAAGCATCACAGGGGTGAGACATATTCACACTTGAGTTTTGTGACAGTGAGCACATCAGGTTTTCAGGTCACTTGGCTCCAGACTCATACTCCAGAAAAGAATTTCCAGGCGGGGTGCAGTGGCTCATGCCTGTAATCCCAACACTTTGGGAAGCAGAGGTGAGAGAATTACCTGAGCCCAGGAGTCCAAGACCAACCTGGGCAACATAGCAAGGCCTCATCTTTCCAATGAATGAATAAATAAATTAGCCAGGCATGATGGCACGCACCTGTAGTCCCAGCTACTTAGAAGGCCGAGGCTTTGGGATCGCCTGAACCCAGCAGGTCAAGGTTTCAGTGACCACGATCATGCCACTGCACTGCCCCCTGGCTGACAGAGTGAGACACTGACTCAAAAAAAAGTTTTTTAAAAGACAAGGTTATTAAAAAAAAAAAAAGAATTTCCAGCCGTCAAGTCTTACTGTTTTCTTTAATTTCAGGTTCAGTGTAGAGGGTTGAGTTAATCAGACTCCTCAGGTCATTAAACTGCCTTGTCATATGCCAGCAGCTGTGTCATAGACAGACCCTCTCTTCCCACCCCAGCCCTGGTACGTACATGTGTGTGTAGGTATGTATGCATTCGCCTTGGTCACCATCTCCATGTCCCATCCCCCAAGGAAAACATTCTGCTGTACTTAATGTGTATCTTTTTATTTATATGCATCCTTCCAAACTCTGCGTTGTGCCGTCGTAGGCGTATGAGTATACTTTACATAAATGATGGGACATTATCAATTTAATTTTGCTTTTTATTTTTCCCTCTGTGCTGCCGATTTGGGCCCACCCGTGTCACTTTATATCCTTCTGGTTTGTTGTTTCGTGGCGGGTAACCACCCAATGCCATCTTCCATCCTTCTTGCCATGCCACCTGACCATTCGCCCAGTGCAGAGCCTCCCCTCCCTGCCCCACCCATGTCACGGCCAGGAACATCCTCCGTAGACCTTGAGAGAACGTCTTCGGGTCGTATGAGCAGGAGCGACACAGCTAAGTTGCAGGAGCTGCGGGCCACGCGTGTGACCAGTTCACACCAGAGAGCTCTTCTGACTAGACACCCCGACTGCTTCCGGCAGCAGTGACATAGGGCAGACCCTTTCTTCCCACCCCAACCCTGGTATTAGACATGGTAAGAAGGTGAAGCCTCAGGCTCTGCTTGCAAGGATCCCATGACATGTTCCCTTCCTGCCCCCCTGACTCAGGCCCTCTGTGGACTTGGGTTTTCTGGCTTTGCCCCCGGGCAGTCTCACCAAGCCCGGCAGGCCCAGGCCACATCCTTCTGCCCTGGCAACCTGTCCCATCGTCCGCCCTGTTCTCTCCAGATACGCGACAGATCTGTAGCATGGCTAACATGCCAAAGCAATCGGGAACTGGATTTTCCTCAAAGAAAGGACCTCATTGAAGGTGAGATCATTTTGCTTCCCAGAGGAGCATACTCACTGGTGATCCAGTGCTTTGTGAACCACTCTCCATGGCTCTGAAAAGCCAACCTCTTGGGTGGTAGGTATGGGGTAAGCGGGGCTGCTGTGATGAGACGCTACGATGTCAGCCCGGAAGTCATGATGCTTTGGAAACCTAGACCAGCTCACCTGCTCTAGACACTTCATTTCACAGGTGAAGACCCTGAGACCTAGAAAAATGATCTTCCCAAGACTCAATTAAATGAGAGGCCAAGCTGGGGCCAGAGCCACAGACCCACAGACCCTGCTGTCCTGACCTGTCCTTTCATGCCAGTGCACCAGTCTCCTTCCCCCTAGCTGATGCCGTAGGGGCTTCAAATATCTTCAGACAGCCCCAAACTTTGCTCCAGGAGGTTGAACTATTTCCTTCCCCAGATCCAGCTCATACTCTGAAGCAGGAAATTGGCTTTATTGGTGACTTCCTTTCTCTTTCCAATTCAGTGTAGCAAAATAAAACAACAATGAATACAATAAAGATGAGGGAGAGGATAGTAACAGTCAGAACTATTTCTCAATTGTGAAAAGTCAGTAATGGAAAAAGGCAATACGATCCCTTAAGAACTCTACTGGTGGGTGTTTTCCCATACTTTCTAGATGGAGAAATAGGGTCAGAGAGGCAGTTGAGGGATGGCTAGAAGAAATATGACCACTTATTTAGCTAATATGTCTAAAATTACACAAGCAGTTCCTTGTTATCTGGTTCACAAGAGTCACTAAAGTAGGTTTCACTCCTTTGTAAATGTCTCTTCCTTGTAACTCAAAGCAATCGTTCTTAATGGCATGTCTTTGTTCTCTCAAGTAATAGATCTTGGGAGTAATAATAATAGTCGTAGTTTTAGAAATACCAAATGGCTTTTGTCCAATACTGTAAAATTTACTAATTTGAGCCTAAGAATTCATGCTTAAGAAAAGCTTAATGTGGGACAAGCAATTAGTCGAGTAGGGTAACAGTGTTTGGAGCTGAGGAAGGGAGCTCTGGTTATACATAAGCAAATGTCTTGTTGAACACATTTGAGGTCCTGCTCTTGGGAGATAAGTTGCCACTCCACACAGCGATAGCCTGGAATGTCCTAGAACCACCCCTTGCAAGTTAGATCAGGCTGTGGGTGAAAGGGTCGCTCAGAAATTCGAGCTAACTGGATCATCCAACCATAGGAGAAATGTGAAGAAGTAGTGAGTACCTTGTAATTCTGATTTGCACCAAGCACTAGTTTTGCAAATGGGCCCACATGACCCCTTGAAGAGAACACGACATGCAAACCTCCATGGAATCTGTTTTGCCCTGTTCCTAGGTTCGTGCCAGTAAGTCTGGTGCCAGTGAAGGGTGCAGTGTGCCAAGCCCTGCAAGTCTAGCACGTGGCCACTGACACCTTACCTTATGCTTTCAGTTCAGGGGAGCTTTTTTTGGTTTGTTAATTCATATATCATAAACTTCACCCTTTTAAATGGTGCCACTCAGTGGGGTTGACTACGTTCACAAAGCATACGACCATCATCATTATCTAATTCCAGAATATGTTTATCAACCCCAAAAGAAACCCCACGCCCATTTGCAATCCCTGCTGAATTCCTTATTTCTTCTGCTTTTCCATCCCTGACAGCCACTAGTCTACTTTCTGTCTCTCTAGCCCTGCCTATTTTGGACATTTCCGATAAATGAAATCACACAATATGCAGCCTCTTGTGTCTGGCTTCTTTCACTTAACACGTCTTCAGGCTTCATTCGTGCTGTCGCATGTATCGGTACCTTATTCCTTTTCATGGCTGCTTAACATTCCCTTATCAGACCATATCATAGTTTGTTTATTTCTTTATCTGTGGATACACCCAGGGAGGATTTGGGTAATAGTCTGAGCTGAACTTGAAACCCACAGGCGATGAGTATGTTTTTCCATTTCATGACCAGGAGGTTAGTGTGACATAATGAGTGTTGTAGGAGAGTTACTGTGGTTGTCCTGTGAAGATCAGATCTGTAGCGAGGCAGAGACAGAGGATGACGAACTTCGGAGCTTCATTCTACTAAATAGGAGAGAAAAGTCAAGGTCACCTAGGGAGTCTTTGTGCAAGAAGCAAACCTGAACTAACGAGCTAACTAACCAACTAACTCTGTCTCTCACTCTGTGTGTGTGTGTGTGTGTGTGTGTGTGTGTGTGTGTGTCTCTGTCTGTCTCTATTTCTCTCTTTCTCCCTTGTCTCTTTCTCTCTGCCTCTGTCTCCATGTGTGTTTGTGTGTGTTTGTCTCTGTCTTTAATCTATTTCTGTCTTTCTCTTTCTTCATTCTCTTTCTCTCTCTCTGTTTCCTTCTGTGTGTGTTTGTCACTGTCTTTTCACGATCTCTGTCTCTGTCTCTGTCTCTCTCTCTCTCTCTCTGTCTCTCTCTCTCTCCCTCTCTCTCTCTCTCTCCAGCTCTTAGGATCTTGAAAGGGCAGCTCATCCAGGGAGTGAGGGCCTAGTGGCGGTTCCAACCTTGTCTCGTCCTTCTCCCGGCAGCTCTGTTGAAATCGGCTGACCATGCTCCTTCCCCGAGTGTGCATCACTGATAATTGCCTCCTGCACAACCATCTGCCAAACCCCTTTGTTAATGAAACGGATGGTTTAGTTATCCTTGTTAGTAATGGCTCACGTTGCACCAAGACCCATTACCGCATCCACGAGGCTGGCGGGCATGCCGGCCAAGGCACCTGTGAGTGATTCTTGCGATCAGCTCTCTGATCTCGGCTTCACTGGGGAGGGGAGGGCTGCCAGAGGACACGGGGTGTGCAGCCTGTCCCCTGCAGGGTCCCCACGATGCATCCAGGACTGGGGGCATCTAGGGCTAAATAGGAAACGAGGCCAGGGCTGAGCTCCACGTTTGCCAATTTTGACCCACAAAGCCTGGGTCAGGGGAAGGACATCCATCATGCCAGGCTGGCTTGGGTCCAGGGAAGAGCTTGGCTGACTGGCAGAGGGTGCATCTCCATCAACACGGGGGCGTCCTCAACCTCCCTCCCTACCACACCGTGCATGCTCCTCACCCCTCCAGCCCACCGCCATTGAGAGCGTCTCCCCTTTGCCTGCCATGTCAGATCTCTGTCCCCTTCCCTCCCTCTCGCTCCCCAGTAGTGACTGTCCAGGGCTGCCCCCTTGTCTGCTGCTGGCCCAGCCTCCCTCTTTCACTCATTCTTGCTGCTTTTCAAGGAAAGGGAGAACAGAATCAAGAAGAGTAGACAGAAAAAGGCTTGGTTGGGGCCAGTAGGGTGGAGGTAAATAGAGACATGGATATGGAAAGACATTGGAAGGACATTATGTTCAACACACAAATGCACACACGGGAATGTGTTCTCCCAGCCCCCCCCCCACACAAACACACGCTTGCACACACACATTTTTTTTCTTTACCTTTGTCTCCTGGAAGATGATACTTCGGGGTAAGTTCCTCAGCTTAGAAAGTCGCTACTCAGAGCCGTGACTGAGCTCTTGTAGGGACTAGACTGGCGTGTGGGTAGGGGGCTCTCGTGAATCAGCAGAGCTAAGTGTTCATCCAACTATTAGGGGTGGGGGTGGGGCTTCATCCCTTTCACCAGTTAAGACCCTGGACAAGTCCCTCAATCCACGGCAACAGATAGTGGAGGCCCCCAAAATGCTTGTGTCCATGCGTGCTTACCTATGTTGACAATCTCTGCATGCCACTGAGTAAAAAATGTGGAGGTAATTGAGGACAAGGCTAAGGATACAAAAGGGTAAACTGAATTGTGTGAGAGAAGCATGATGTGTGACAAACATAATAAAATTAAAGATGAGATCAGCTCCTGGGAGTCTCTCTCGTGTGACCCGAGAGGCCACACCTCTGGCCCTGAGAGGTATAGCCCTTCCTAATGTTGATCATGAAAAGTAGATCGCCTCAGGTCCTGACGAAGGTCTGTGGAGGCAGAGGGTGGTGCCTTGGAGAGCATCCCTTCGGTGGAGAAAGAAACGATCCCGGTAGGACTGTTGCTGCTAGAGACTCCCTCTTGGGAGTCGTCAGGGAAGGCTGATTCTCGGGGCGTGCAAGCCAGAGACAAAGCATTGCAGCCCAAATGAGGGAGGAAGGGAAGATGCTTTTCTTTGGTTCAAAGGTGGAGAGAGTTGACTGTTTCTTCAGGGCCTTCCTTACCCCACACGAAAGATTGACGAGGCACCTTTGCTCCGAATCTCAAGGATCTGAACCCCTAGTCTGATCTAGGTGAATGGACGGCCATCAGAGAAAAAAGAGGGATGGAGAAAGGGAAGGAAGGAGGGGGGAAGAAAGGGAGCATGAGGGAGGGAGAGGGAAAGGGAGGAAGGAGGGAGAGAGGGAGGGAAAGAAGAAAACGTAGCCTGTTTTTATCGCTACTTGCTCAAAATTGTGAGAATCGGCCAGGAAACTTTTGTTTGGAAACTCATAAATCAGGGCTCCCTAGACTACGCTTTGGTTCTTCTTGTTCCAGTACAACAAGCCATGGCACACCAGGAGACTGAAAAAAGAGTACAGTGCACTTGTTAAGTCATGTGGGCTCTGAACCAGACTGCCTGGCTTTGAATCCTGGCCCTGCTACTCATTAGCTGTGTGGCACTGACACGTTAATTAACCTCTCTGTGCTTAAGTTTCCTCATCAGTAAAGGGCGAAGTTAATGCTATCTACCTCGTGGGGTTGATGGGATGAAATGTGTGAGCATGTGTATGGTGTTTGGCACTTGGTAACAGCAAAATATACTTTGGCTGTTGTTATGTTGCAGGTATATAAACATTGTCGAGGGTATATAAATGTACCATTCCTTGCAATGCCAGTTTTCACCCACCCAGTTTCCAGCCCTCTGTCCTCAGGTGAGGCATCCTATCTCACCTCAGGGTCCCAGGGGTGGCTTGGCTTACTCAGTAGTGCAGACAGATGGCTGAGGATTTTCCTCGTGGGCTGGAGCCAGGCTTCTGTGAACATGGCGGTGTTCTTGGCGGTGTTCTTGGCGGTGAACATGGCCAGGCTTCTTGAACAAGGGGTGAGGTTTTTTGGTTTTTGTTTTCCTTTTATTGCTTCGCTTGGGGCAGATGGACTCTGCGGCAGTGCCCTGTCATGACCTTATTTGATAGTGGTGGGTTATTGGTAGGCAAACTCCCCCCGACCTATGTGATCTGTAAGTCGAAAGGATATTTAATGGTGGATGGGGGGCAGGGTGCAGTGAACTCTTCCCTTCTAGTTAGGTGGCCTAGGAAGGGGCGCTCGGCTGCAGTGTCTAAAATTCTCCATTCTCTCAGTGGAACCCGCGTCCTGGGGAAACAGGTGGCATTGCAGGGTCTCAGGTCCCACAGAGAGGATTTCCCAAGGCTCTCTCCCGTGATGATTGTAAAGTGCCATCTACCTGTAAGTGGCTGGATTTATAAAGACCCGAGGTAAGATTTACCAGCGGAGTGATGGCCAAAGCCTTGAGCTACAGGGTTTGTGTCTTCCTGACACCTCACGGCTAGAGTTTTCCTGATGCTTCCAGCCATCTCTTAAGTGCAGCGGGGTCCCGTCCTTCGGGGAGCCGACGGTTTGCTGTCGAAGACCCAACTCACAGGTTCCATCCCGCAGTGCGACCGTGCCCATCCTGAGGGCAGGAGGCAGAGTGGGCCAGGAGGCTCTGGGGACAGGGTGGGCTTCCGTTAAGCAAGGGGAATGGTTGAGTGTGAATGGGCAGTGGAGGGGGAAGTGTGAACACGCCCGAGAAGTGGACATGGGTGTGTGCACGCCAGGGGCCAGAATGACGGAAGGGGCAGAAGAAGAACCTTTGTTTCGGATGGGGAGGGTCTGGCTGGGGTCAGGGCAGCCTTGAAGCTGTGATGGACACGTTTCAGCTTGATTCTGTGGGAACTGGCATGTGTCAACGTGGGGCTCGGGGTACTCGAGGACTTGCCTTCTAACTGGAAGCCCTGGGACTCTTTCCCGGACAGACTCTTTCCCGGACACATTCCAGTGCACGCACCCACATGTACAGTGTGTGGCCAGTCATGCTTTTAAAACAACGGCCAACCTCTCCTCGTTCTTCAAGTATCTTAGTCCTCTCAACCTCGAGCATGGATAATCCAGGGCTTACCTAGACATGCTTTCTCCGAGACTTCGCAATACTGCAGGGTGTCCTTGGGTCAGAGGGAGAAACTGAGGCACTATATTCCCAAGAGTCCGGCTCTAGGAGCGGCCCTGGAATCACTGTGGGGTGAGACTTAGAGTGCAGGTCTCTGCGCCCCTTCCTTCAACACTGTGTCCTCCAAACTGGGTTCTTTTCTCCATGTCTTTTCCAGAGAGAAAAGGTACTTGCCTGAGAGAGGTTCTTTGGATAAACAGCCTTTGGAATCTCTGCTCATAGGCACAGGTTGATAGAGGTGGGGGAAGGAAGAGGGCTGCTTGGGTCTGGAATTTCCATTCCCTGCGCTCTACGTGGACCGTTGGTGGGTGGGGAGCTGGAAGTGGGTGGGTGGGGATTCAGCAAATTAAGAAAGAAACACTCTCACTCCATAACCGTGCGGAGAGAGGGATGTTGAGGAGGAAGACTTCAACCTGAGGCAGAGGATGGACAGGCCTCGCCCGGTGGAGGCACCCAGGGCTTGATGTCCCTCCATATGTCCCCTTCTCTGGTAGGATGGCCTTGCTAGGAAGACATCTGTAGCCTTTGCCTTCCAAGTGCCCCTCTCTCGTCTCCTTTCTCTCTCCAGCTGTGAGACTGGCAGGGTGCCTGGCCAGGGCTCGGGCAGCAGCCTCAGTTTCTCATTCTCAGTAAGCGTGTTTGTGTGTGTGTGTGTGCACGTGTGAGGGCATGGCTGAGCACTGCCGAAAGATCAGGGAACAAGGGTAGAGAGCTTCTGGGAGGCTGGGTCACACCCTGCACCCTGGAGCCAGAGGAACTTTGGCTTGGACCCACCACCCCTCGGCGACACCCATGCAGCCAGAGCTGTCCCCGTCGCTGACCAGAGGAGCCCGGAGAAGCCTAGGTGTAAGTGAAACTCTGGGGACTGGGTGTGGCTGGGCTCCATGAGAACTGGGGGGAGCCTGGGTCCACCCCTCCCCCCACCCCGCTTTTGTGCACACACTCTCTCTTGCACCCTACGATGTGGAGGGCATGCTGACAGTCCTAAGCAGAGCAGCAACGGGTGTGGGGGCTTGGCACCGAGTCACGGTCCACGGAGTCTCCCCAGACATGCATGGCGGGTGGTCTCCCAGGGTCCCAAGGTAGGAATGGTGGGGAGGTCCGTAGCCAGTGGCCATGTGGGAGAGACTGAGGAGCCCAGATGTGGGAGACCCTCAGCTGGCTGCGTTGTGAGGTGAGGTGGAGAGAAGGGGTGGTTTGGACAAGACACAAATTCTGCTTTTACTCATAGGAGCTCACGATGGCCCGTACTCAGGAAAAGCTCTCAAATAAATGCCTCTTAGAAAACAGAGGTAGGAGATGGCGTCACCCAGGGGAAGCTTCCGTTTGCTCATTCAGCCCAGCCTTGATGTTAGCTATTTGGGGAGCAAGAGCTGGAGAACAAGGCCTGGGGAGCCGCAAGGGGAGGGCTTGGGGGCGGTGGGCACTGTAGCCGGCCAGATTGTCACTCCCTTTTGCCTGTCTAGACCTGAGGATGGATTCCTGGTTCCGGCTGCCTTTTCTGCCTAGTCTTCTACCTACTCCTGGTGGCAACAGGACCCCTCGCTGCTTGCCACCTGGGCCTGGTGGTGGTCTCAGAGTATTCTGTGAGGTAAGGCTGGGGGTCCCTGGAGAGCTCTAGGGTGTCTTTTTGGTGGAGATGCCCAAGGGATGCATAAAACCACGATCCTCCTAGGTTGGAAGTTGAAACGCCTTGACGGGGCACGTGCAGGAGCTGGGATTTTGTTCCCATCTTTGGCTGCCCAAACTGTTTCCAACTCCCGTTTTCCCTTGCCTTAACTGGGAGCATGCAGGCCCGCGGAAAGCAAGAGCATAGTCCATGGCCACTTCCACCTGACACAAACCGCCCACTTCCCGTCTCTACTTGGGCTCCGTTAGTCTCTGCCCAGTTTCCCAATCCCAGCCCGGTGTTCCCTGCAGACGCCTTGCAAACAGTCCGCCAGCACATGTGCACCATGCATGCACTTTGAGCTGGGCTGTGCTTGGCCTGCAGAAGCCCTACTGGGGAAGGTACGTCAGCCGTCCTGGGGCTCATGGTCTGGGGGTGGGAGGGCAGGCGTGGACGCTGGCAGTCGCCGTGCTGGGTGAGCAGGGCCACAGAGGGGACACACCAGGGCAGGCAGGAGGGGCTTAAGGGACTTAGCGAGGGTGAGGGGCAGAGGCGGAATTGAAACCAGGCGTCCTGGTTGCCGAGCGCCCACCCTCCGCCTCTGTACACTCCCGCCCCTTGGCGAGTAGGCAGGGTGCGTGGCCATACCCTTCCGTCCTCTCCCTCTCTTCCTTTAACATTGCTGGTCTTCACTTCCTCCTCTACCCCAGCAGCCCTCCACCTTTTTGGCATCAAGGATTGGTTTCACGGAAGATCATTTTTCCATGAGAGTGGGGAGGAGGGGGTGGTTTTGAGGTGATTCAAGCGCCTGACACTTATTGTGCGCCTTATTTCTATTACTATTATCGTGCAATCTATAATGAAATGATTATACAACTCGTCAAAATGCAGAATCCGCGGGACCCCAAGCTTTTTTTTTTTTCCTCTCTACAATAGATGGTCCCATCTAGGGTTGATGGGAGACAGGGACACCCGAAGCGTGGTGCCTGTGTCCAGTGTACTCCACGATCTTGTTTTGATTGCAGCCACTGCAGAAAACCCTGCTTCAGAAAGATAGGATTTTGGAAATGGAAGCAGGCTACTCAGTGCTGCTCTGGCAGGAGGTGGAGCCCAGGCGGTCATGCAGGCGATGACGAGAGGCTGTAAATACAGAGGAAGCTTTGCTCCTTCACCCACCGCTCACCTCCTGCCCTGCAGTCCTGTCCCTAACAGGCCACGGACCAGGACTGGTCCATGGCCTGGGGGTAGGGGACCCCAACTCTACTCCACCGGCAGAATGACCCTCCCCAAACACCAGCAGCGTCGTACCACTAGGAATCCTCCGTGGCTCCCCGCAGACTCCTGGCCCGGCAGGCACTCTCCTCCCCAGCCCACAGCCAGGCCAGAGGGGTCCCCAGGCACGGACACGTACCTAATTTCCTACCAGAAATGCTCGGATCCCCTGGTCTCGAAAAATGCCTGCAGTCCTTCAGATTCAGGTCAGTTGTCACGTCCCAGGAAACCTGCTGATTCCCCAGGACAGGTTGGTGGTTTCCTCGCTTTGTTTTTCGAGCCTCGGCTGGAGCTGCTCCCCCTGCAGGCGAGCACTGGTCGTGCGGCTGTCCCCAGCAACAAGTTTCTTCCACTTTGCTGGAAGTCGTTCCAAGTCAGCCACAGCCGGTGGGAGCATTTATACCACAAACCTCGGCAGAGACTTCCAGTCGGCCCTTTCTCCCCCACCTTAAGAGCTTGTTAAGGATCTCCTGACCCCCTCCTGGCCGTGTCTTTCTCCTGACATTTCACCACTTGCGATTCCATCTATCTCCACTCCTAAACTGCAAGTGCTTCAAAGGCCGGACCTGTTTATCTTTTTGAAGACAGGTCCAGCATGGTGTCTGGAACCACGCGGAAGACACCAATCACTGGTGAGACGTGAGATGTGCCCCAGGGAACCTTTCATTTAACGGTGGCAGCCATGCACTCCTCTGCACCCCAATTCTTTGAAAACTCTACCATGCCACTTCAGCTCCCTTTGCCGGTATGGCCATGAAAGTCCCCCGAGGTGGGGAGTTGTTTTTTTTTTTTTAGTTGGGATTTCACTCTGCCACAGGCTGGTGTGAAGTGGCATCATCATGGTGCACCCCGGCCTCAACCTCCTGGGCTCAAGCGATCCTCTCACCTCAGCCTCCTGAGTAGCTGGGAATACTGGCGTGTATCACCACACCCGGCTAATTTTTTGAATTTTTGTAGAGATGAGGCCTTCTGTGTTACCTAGGCTGGTGTTGAACTCCTGGGCTCAAGTAATCCTCCCTCCTTAGCCTCTCAAAGTGCTGGGATTACAGACGTGAGCCATTGTACCCAGCTGAGGTGGGGATTTCTATCTGTTTGATTGTATCGATGTGACTTGATGTTCAGAACGGGGCCCAGCATGAAGACGTGCTTAGGACTGTTCAACACATCGTTGACAAATTAATACATAAATGATGAGCTTCAAGCTCCTTACAATAAGACCTTTCATGAACGATTCTCCTCCCTCCCTGCTTCTGTGGCCTGCTTCTCCTGTGGTCAGAATCTCCACTCTAGTCTCACCAAGCCCCTCACTAGCCTCCTGGAGTTAGGACCAGTTCAGGCACCACACACCGCTGTCCTGGCGTGAAACGGCCACTCCCTCCCCTCTGTTTGCCCAAGGCCTCCCCGTCCTTCCATCCGACGACAATTTCTGGAACACCTGCTATGTTCTGCTCTGCACCTGGCACGGACCTGGATGGTCAAGGCCGTTGTCTACCTCTTCAGCGAGGCTTTGCGCTCCATGGGGTGGAGCTGACATGTGAACAGCACTGGGGCCCTCCCAAACCCCCAGCACCTTCATGAGGGTCTCACACATCGTCGACACCCAGAATGGGTTTGCGGTAAATATTTGCCCACAGTTTTAAAAATTAGAGGCCAGCAAGATGCGTGCAAGTAGCAGCCCCTGATCTGGCCACTCCCTGGAGTTTGCTTTATTACCCAACATTCACTGCATGTCAGCGGAGGCTGTCAAGGGGTGGCAGTGTCTAGATCAGGAACGATCAGGTGTGAGCTGCTGGTCCTGAGCCAGCCAGGGCTCGCCACGGTGGCGGCAGCTTTGTGGCTTGCTCTTTGCCTCTTCCCTGTCCTCCCAGTTCCTGGTACCTGCTCCTGGCTGACTGCACTATTTCTGTCAGTCAGCGGGCCACAGCCACAGCCAGTGAGAGCTGAGGGAACAGCAGCACGCAGGAGGTGAGCCCAGAGGGTTGGGAAGGCCACCTATAGCAACTGGAGCTTGGTCAAGGCCGCCGCCTGAGCCTTCCCATGGGAGGCAGGAGTTTGATTCATTAAGCACAGGCTTTGGGGTCCGATGACCTTGGACCTCAGTTTGGACCTCAGCTCTGCCAGTTACTTGCTGTGTGACCGTAGGCGGCAAACATAGCTTTTCTGGGCCTCAATCAACTCATCTATAAAGTCAGGATCCTAATATCTACTTTATAAGAAAATAAATGAAAGAAGAGGGTATTCAATAATGTATTAAAGCTTTCGCATAGGAGTTGGCACACACTGAGTGGTGGCTAACTGGCTGCTGTTTCATTGTTACCAGTTCTGTTTCAGCTGGAAGCAGAACGAAAGGCTTCCTTGTAGCAAACAAACAAGCAAACAAAAAACAACAACAGAGGTTTGGGCAGGTCGCCAGGGAATGATAAGAACATGAGCGTTGAGTCACTGGGTGCTGGCAATGGACTCAGGCCTTGCCACTCAATGCATGACCCACAAGCCAGCAGCATCTGTGTCACCTGGGAACTTGCTGAAAATGCAGAATCTCGCATTCCCCTCCAAACACACTGAGTGAGAATGCACTTTCCAACCAACATGATTCCCATGTGCCCATGAGATTGCAAGGATCTGGGCTGTGATACTTTTGAAGAGTCTCTGTGGCCACTCCACTACGACTCCTCCCCTTCTTTCCTGTGCGAACAGGCGCCTGCCTGCAGGCCGGTAGGCACTTGTGGGACCAGGAGGTGCAGGGGAACAGAGGACCAGGACAAGCCCTGGCCTTGCGGGACTGCAGTCCGGCTGAACTTCCCCATCCTTCCCAGCAGATGGCGAGCGGTGCTTCTTCTCCAAGATGGTCAGAAGGCTTGCGGCGGTCAGATTCCCACCGGTGAGCCTGCAGCAGGTTGTATCCGTCACCAGGTCTGGAGTGGGGTCTGACGTGCCCGGTGAGAATGCTTACCGCCAACATCCCTGCTGGGTGTTGCCTGGGTTTGCCCAGGAGGCCGTGCCCCAGACTGATGTCAGAGTGAACCTTGGCCCCAGTGCTGGGCCGAGCACCTGCCACAGCCTCCCAGGGGCCCTACTGGGCACAGAGGGAGGTATTCGCCCCAACAGCACCCAGGTTCCAGGCTCTATTCAAGTGGAGAATAAATCCAGGTGCTCACGCCTGTAATGCCAGCATTTGGGAGGTCGAGGCAGGAGGCTCGCTTGAGGCCAGGAGTTCGAGACCAGCCTGGGCACCACAGTGAGACTCCACCTTTACAAATGAAGAAAGAAAGAAAGAAATATCCCCAATCCCAGGCCCCAGAACAGATGAATTGCTTCAGATACCCCATCTCAAAAAAAAAAAAAAAAAGGAAAAAGGAAAGTTAAAAGCAGACAGTTTGTGTGAAGGATCATCAGACAGCCAAAGCCATCCTTCTATGTTAGCCAGAAGAAGCTTGACTTGTGAGGCCAGAGGGCTTGTGGGAGTGAGTGGGGTGGGGCCAGTCTGATGCTGTGGTCTTGATAAAAGAAGGGGGCTCCTTCTTATTATCTCTTGCTAGGGTGACGTCTGAGCAGAGAGAATGTGGGGATTTATAGTATGGGTGGCTAGGACCTGGGCTAGGTGTTCAACATCTGAGTTCTTTCCTTGGGCCCCAGGAATCAGAAAAGGATGTTGAGAAGAGCCCAGTCTCTGAAGCCAGGTTGCTCAAATCCCAGTCTGACCACCTGTCAGCTGTGTGTCTTTGGACACATGACTTAACCTTTCTGTACCTTGGTTTCTCTGTCTGTAAAGTGGAGGTAATAATTTAAACACCACATAATAGGGCTTATGGTCAGATATAAGAGTCACTGGTGAAGCCACTGTGACTATACTTGTCTTCTCTTGCATCCACTCTGCAACCTTCTTCACCGGGATGCTTCATTCTTTGGTCCATGTCTTCATGCACCTGTACTATGGACTGACCAGGTTGCAGCCTTGCCTGTGGCCCTGCCTGTGCTGGAAGTGACATCTTACCTTCTCACAGCTGGTGAGGAGATCCCATTAGCCCCAGGGGCTTCGGCTGGGTCCACGGTGGCTACACCAGTGACTCTTATATCTGACCATAAGCCCTTCTCATCCTATTATGCAGTGTTTAAATGATTGCTTTATACATGTGAAGTACCTGGCACACAGCAGGTGCTTAATAGGTGTTTGTTGTCGTTTCCCTCTAGTTTTAGACTCTCTTTTAGTGAAACAGGCAGATTCACCTTGTCCTTCTGCAAGGGGTTGTTGAGGTCCCAGGAAAAGGGTCCAGAGAAAGAGGAACTCAGAGCTGACACCCTCTCTTCTCCCTCTCTAGGTCTTCTTTGCATCACAAAAGAAGCCAGGGCAGCCCGCCTTCCTTCCTATCCACCACCATAGCCAGGCGCTGCCACTGAGGGGCTGGAGTCAAATATGTTTCAGGTGGTCAAGGTAAGTGGTACACATGGTGGGTAGCCCCGCCCCAAGCCTTTGGGCTGAGTCTCAGCTTGGGAGGTTGTGCATTCCTGTAATCTCAGACTGATCTCTAGGTTTTTCCTTCCTCAAGGTCATGAGACCAGGCCTCTGCTCTCAGTTTGTCGCTGTCGCTCCTGGGAGCTTCCTGGCTGTCCCTCCCTGGGCTGGAGCAAGCGGCAGCTGGGAAACACTCACAGCCACCAGCCCAGAGAGCACAGGGAGTGTCATCTACACTCTGAGTTAGCATCCTGCCAACTCCAGCCCTCCATCATGACCTCAGATGGCTCACACCAGGCCCTCCGCAGGAATTCCAAGGATTTTCTCTGTAAGGTTTGCAGACCTGCTCTCTGCAGTTTGGAGGATTGAAATATGAAACCGAAAACCCAAACCACAGCTAGGCTCAGCTCCACTTGTCTTCTCCTGCACTCACTCTGGAACCTTCTTCACCGGGATGCTTCATTCTTTGGTCCATGTCTTCATGTACCTGTACTATGGACTGACCAGGTTGCAGCCTTGCCTGTGGCCCTGCCTGTGCTGGAAGTGACATTTTACCTTCTTACAGCTGGTGAGGAGAACCCCCTTAGCTCCAGGGGTCTCAGCTGGGTCCATGGTGGCTACGCCAGTGACTCTAATATCTGACCACAAGCCCTTCTCATCCTGGGATCTTCCTTTGGTTCCCAACTTGCAAGGATCTCAGTAGCCATCCCAGAGCCAAAATCCCAGAGCCAACCCTAACTCACTGTCACCATGTGGGACTTTGAGGTGACTTCCACACTAAAGTCTCAATAGCATCTGTAAAATAAGACAGCCTCTATGCACTAATATCCTATAAATCTGTGATCACCAATCCACCCTCCAGGTGCCTGGGTGGTTGGGGGTACACCATTGCCAGATGATAGTGACGGCCTGAGGTGTCCCTCATGGGGCTCAGGATAGTTCATCATCAGGGCCACCATGACATTGACAAATATGGCAAAGAAGGAATCAGAGCCAGGAGAGGAGTCAGGAAGATTCTTAGGATCATGGTTGAGAAATAAGTGTACTGCTCCAGGCTTTGTTGTTTCTCCTTTTCCTGAGCTGTGGGGCCTTCCATCTGCTGGTGGACAGAGTGTTAAAATATGAAGGGCCATTGGGGGGGACTCTTTCCTTTCTGGGTGCTGCTTCTAATTGCTCTCCTCTCTCTCCAGCTCTTTCTTCCATCCAGGGCCAGTTTCTGGTCATTGCTGACCTCTCCTCCTACAATCTCCTTGCCAGGTGCTCCTTCCCTGATGAGTTCGATTAGCCTTCCTCCCAGACACCCTCAGCCTCCTCATCCTTTTCCTCAACTTCTACCACCAGATATGCCTGAGGGACAGACAGGAGAAACGAACACAGGTGCAGGACCTGAAGACTGAAGCTAGCAGAGCTGACCCCACAAAGAGTTGGCTGGAAGGCAATGAGCTCGCGGCCCACCCATGCTGAGTGCAATTCTTAGGGTCTCCATTTCATCATCTGAAGGAACAGGAGAAGAATTGCCTCCCGTTCAGAGTTCAAGAGGAAAGAAACGGACCTGGCTTCCTGGACTCACTTCTGTTAGAACACTTCTCATGTGAATTTGTAACTATTGTGCATCCCTCTACTAGATGTAAGAACTTCACAAGAGGAACTGTCTTATTTTCCATGTTCCTAACACCTGGTACAGTATCTCAGTCAATGTGTGTTTGGATCCTCAGAGTCCATGACTGGTAGTCATGACCTCTGGTGAAGAACAAGAGTGGGAGTACGGAAGAGGTCAAGGCTGGTTTGATCTCTAATCTTACAGTGGAAAACTATGACTGAGAATATCCAAGAGTGAATGTGGGTCTGTTTTATTTTGGGTGTGGCACTGTAGCTGCCTCTGCATGTGTTGTCTGTTCATTAGTGCCTGCATGTGTATTCCTATAGTTGTATGATTCTGTGTGTGGGCATGGAGAGAGGGAAAAGGCCGTGTTCATGTGCCTGAATACCTGTTTACAAATATACATAAATGTTTCTGTTTGGGTTTCTCTCTGTTTGTGTAGTTTGCTTGTCTCTTCTGTAAGTCTCTGAAATTGCCACATTGGCAAATAAAAGCCATTGGGATCAAAAACTCTCCTGTTTCAATGCAAGTCTACTGAGAAATCTTGGAATATATATTCTACTGAAAGCGTCCAAAGACAAACGGGGGGAGGCAGAAGAAATCCCATTGCCTTACTAACTCTGGTGTGACCATGTGCTCTTTGAGCTATGGCTGTCCCCTTGCTTCCTGGCTTTGGCCCCCTCCCCCACCTTGGGGAGGTGAATCTTCTCTCTCCCTTCTCTTCCGCTGGCTTATTTACTTTTCTTTTTTTCTTTTTTAGTCGGAGTCTCACTCTGTTGCCCAGACTGGAGTGCAGTGGCCACTCCCAGCCACCGCAGCCTCGTCCTGCTGGGCTCCGGTGATCCTTCCGCCTCAGCCTTCCTAGAAGCCGGAATTACAGGCACGCGCTACCATGCCCGGCTAATTTTTTGATTTATTGTAGAGATGAGGTCTCGCCAGGTTGCCTAGGCGGGTCTTGAACCTGTGGGCTCAGGCAATCCACTCACCTCAGCCTCTCAAGACACGGGATTATAGGCTGAGCCACTGAGCCCAGCTAATTTACTTTTAAATAAGCTAAATTTTTAAATCTAAAAAAAAAAAAGACAAATTGGGTAAAAGGGAGAAATAGGAGATAGCCATGCTCTTCAAAGAGAGGGGAACTGAGGACAGGCAAAGGGGAATATGTGACTGTGATCACAGAGTATGAGAGAAGCAAACATCAACCGAGCTATTGGAACCTACAATAGGTTGTGTCCCTTGGAAGCAGTTTTCCGGGGAGCAAGCCGTCTCCATGCCTTCAGAATGTTTTTTCCTCTTTATAATCTCACCCCTCAGATGTTTTTGATCCCTGGGTAAGTGCTTATTTGTGATGCCTCAACAGTCAAGATAACTACAGAACTGTTGACGTTTATTCAGCACTATTTGGGGACCATTTCTCCATCCAGCACTGCAGTTTATCAACCCAAGGCCAAGCAGGGCTACATCCTGTGGACAGAATACTCAGAAAATTCCCCTTGAGTTTCTCAGGATGTGAGCACAGCCCACACACTTTTCTGTGCCAGATTGAGTGCCTTCAGAGGGGGGTGCCTATTTTAAGGCAAACGCTTTATGTTTTTTAAACACATAGGAGTGGGGTCTGTTCATTTGCTTAGCAGCCGGGGTAAGGAAAACATTAGTCATTCCAGAATCCAGAGCTAATATCTGTCCAGTTCTTTGTGACTGCCTCTGCTTAATTAAGCAGCCCAGAGGGAAGTGATATGTTCATGGTCACGTCCGAAGGTAACGTGGCTTTGCCTAAGGACATCCTGGAGTGATGCCTGTGTAGCAGTGTCCTAGAGAAGGTTTGGGGGGAAATGCTCAATGAGCTGAAGTCCTCCCTCATTTTTCTTACGTGTATTACATTGTAATGACTCTACCTCTGGTTCAGGAGTGCTTTGCAAATAGTTTATCGGCATAAAATGATTACGTGAATATTATAAAGCCAAGTTGTTTGTATTCAGCAAAGCATAGCCAAATTCTTAACTAATATTGTAGAAGTTCACCTCTGTGAACTATTTAAGATAATGATAAGGAAGGGTGATGGTTAAGGGTTTGAATATGTAACATAGTTTAAATATGTAACAGCTATTGCTTATTTGCCAAGACAAGGAGGTTCAGAGTACCAGGTGGGCAGGTCTCATAGATAAAAGGAGGGGACATCCCTCTCGTTCCCTGTCTCTTATGAGGGTCTAACAGCTGGTGATTTGGGCTCCTGGTACATCCAACTGAAGGATAAAAACCACTCCCAATGGTCTTCATGGTCTTCTTCTAGCTCAGAATTCTGAGGGCCCAAGAGCCACTACAGCCTGACTGGTTGTCTCAGAGCCAAGATTCAAAAGAAAAGAAAATTTGCACTGTTGATGAAAAAGATGCCCAACTCTGTAAAATATTTTAAGATGGTTTATTTTGAAGAAAACCTGAGGACCTAGGCCTGGGAACTCCCCTCCTCAGGAGATCCTGAGAATGTGTGCTCACTGTGGTTGAATGGTGGTTTGATTATCCACATTTTAGGAAGGCAAAAGTTATAAGAGACCATAAGTCAATACATGTGATATTATCATTGGTTCGGCCCAGGAAGGAGGGACAGTTCCATGCAGGGGGCTTGCAGGTCACAGATGGATTCAAAGATTTCTTGACTGGTAATTTGTAGTTTCTATCTAAGGAATTTTGGAAATCAGTAGAAAAGATGTTTTGTGGAGATGAGGGGGTAGAAAACAACTCCAGGTTTGTTGATATCTAGATAAAGTCTTATATGTGACAGACTTCGGAGAGAATAGATAAGTGTCTTATAAAGTTCCTGGGGTCTGAGAGTTCTCAAGGGAAGACTTTGTAAGGTCCCAAAATACTTTGATTTCCTTCTCTATTTATGTGATGTTATACCAGAATCAGGCTGAAAACAAACTTTAGGCCAGGTTCGGTGGCTCAGCCTATAATTCCATCACTTTGGGAGGTCGAGGCGAGTGGATTGCCTGAGCCCGCGGGGTCGAGACCTGTCCGGGCAAACTTGGCAAGACCTGCTCTCTACAATAAAACAAAAATTAGCCGGGCGTGGTAGCACGTGCCTGTAGTTCCGGCTGCTTGAAAGACTGAGGCAGAAGGATTGCCAGAGCCCAGCAAGTCGTGGCTGCGGTGGCCGTGAGCGTGCCTCTGCACTCCAGCCTGGACGACAGAATGAGACTTCAACTCAAAAAATAAAAATAAATAAAAAATAAAAACAAAAAAATGCTTTAGTATATAGGATAATAATAAAACCCTGGAACCCTCACAATGGGATCTAAGATCTCAAGGGTATGAAGGCTTTAGGTGGTCAGCAAACTGAGCCAGGATGGGTGGTAGAAGAGGACAGAGTGGGACATTTAAGAAATAAAGAACCCTGACTTCAAGGATCTTATGTTTTAGTAAAGGTAGTGAGGATAAGGACTCCTGAATAAAATCAGGGAAGATTTATTTAAAACAGACCATTCAGAGGCATTACAAAGTTGGAGTCCTACTCCCTGGGGATGGAGCACTGGACTCTTAGAACACCTGGGTTAGAACCACCCTCTTCCAAGCTGGACGAGGGATGTTGGGTGGTTCACAGCATTTTTTGAGTGCCTTTTTCAGGTATAGACTCCAGGATAGGAGGTGCTTTCAGCTTTAACAAATATGCTTCAGTGGAATAATAGCTTATGGTTATTAAAAGCCCTTCTTTTAAGAATGCTTACTCATTTAGCAATGCAATGTTAAAAATGCTAGAAAATCTTCATTTTGGAAATAATTATATATAAACTGTAGACACAAAAATGTGAGTAGTGACTATCTCTAGATGGTGAGAGTGTGGATGTTTGTATTTTCTTTGTATTTCCCCATTTCCTACCATGCCTATTTTTAAAATCATAAACATGTACTGTTGTCATGTGATGAACTTAGGATTACAAAGATATTCTTTCTTGTGAAAATTATTAAAGTATTGATTTGATCCCCCATCAGGTTTTCTTTTTTAAAAATTAGTATTTATTTATTTTTAAATTATAAAGATGTGGGGTACAATTCAGGGTTAGGTATACAAACATTGATTATGCAGGTACCCTCACTGATGAGATATGAGGGAGATACCCTCCCTCCCATAGCAGTTTTCCTCAACTGCCAATCCCACCCCCATACCCTGACAGTTTCCCATTACTGCCAATCGCTTTCTTATAGTATGATAATTGTTCAAGGTCCACTTAGGAGTGAGAACATATGGAACTCTGTTCTTTGTTTCTGTGATAGATCACTGAGTATGATTGACTCTAAATCCATCCAAGTTGCTGTGAAGTCTATATGTTTGTCCTTCTTTATGGACATAGATGTGAACTTGAACCCACTGTTGAGCTCTCATTCATTCAACATACAAGGGCTTGCTGCCTTCGAGGCACTGAGCTTGGTCTTAGGGACCCAGACTCAAACACCAGACTTGATTTTCATTGTAAGGCCATGTAAATGCTTAAGTCATTCAGCCACATTCACAGCTCAGGGGAAGTTAGGAAGAAAGGCAGTCTTGCTTGAGTGGGTGAAGGAAAAGAGGATTTTGAAGAAAGATTAAACACCGTGTCATAATGTGAAAATGCTACAAAGTCAGCTTTGCCCAGAATGGAGCTCTTTCCTGGCTGGTGTCATGAAGTCAACATAGGAAATTTAAGATGAGGGTCAAACAGGGTAGGGCTTAATTCTTTGGCCACAAAATAGAGAAGCAGGAACCAGGCTTACAAATCAACTCACTCTGTGGGAGGTGAGGGTTTTAAAATGCAGTAGAGGGCTTCTTTAATGAAGGGGCTGGTCATTAAAAGGAAGGGGATGAATATTCATGATTTTCTCTGGGATTGAGTGGAGATCTCCTGGAATTCAGATCACAACCCCTTTATTGGTCTGTGTTTCCTGTCTTGGCTGCTGAGGGATATGCCATTTAGCATGAAAACATGTTATAACAAGGTTAGAAGTTCTTCAGAGGTCAAGTGGGCTGCCATCTTGGATTCCACTGGTTTAGCTGGCCCTGGCCAGATCTGAATATCTGTCTGCAGGCCTTTTTGTTTTTTAAGAATAAGCAGAGTTAGATTAGGATAGAAATTCAACTCTGCCATGTAGACATTACGCGGGGTAACAAAAATGGGACTTGTTACCATGCCTGCCTGGATCTAGTCTTCCCGTGGTGACTCCATTCCTTGGCTTGACGTGAACTCCCTGAACATCAGAAGCATGGCATCCGGGAGCTAGACTAAGGGCCCTTCTTAAAAACTAATGAAATGTACACATTTTAAAAATTATCCACATCCAAGAATGGACTTTAACACAGACCATGGGTTTATAACAGATTAATAGGAAGAGTTTCTTGGAGTAAGAATCTAGGGGGTGTTGAAGAAAAAATTATGCAATGATATGAGTTAAGGCATATCTAGGTATGGGGGCCCCTGCAAAGGGGTCTTACTTTAGAGGAGAGGGATTAGTCACAACTCCAAGTACAGTAGGAGCAAGTGGGAGTTTATAGCCAAAAAGCAAGTGGGGGTGAGTGGATGGAAAATTGCTCAGAGGGGTTGGGATGATTCTGGTTAAACCGACCTAACAGGACTTGTTGAAGACAGGCTAGGGTGGTCAGACATGACTTGGGGCTTGGTGGAAGGTGAGGAATCTGATTGGATGTCGAGGATAATCAGACACCGAGGATGCGGGTTCTTTGCTAAAACTGGATTTTACATGGAAGTAAACAGATGGACCTAGGAGAAATTTCAGAAGCCTGACTAAAGTTTGGCCAAGCTAAGAATCGTTGCCAGGCAGAGACTGGTAATACTCATCACGTCTCTAACACCAGTTCATCGATAGTAGTGATTTGTGGCAATCTTTGAACGAGAGATTTGTCAAATTTTAAATGACCTTAATACCTAAAAAATGCTCATTTAAGAAATGAAGGAAATGCCCTCCATCGA
Source organism: Carlito syrichta (assembly GCF_000164805.1). NCBI lineage: Eukaryota > Metazoa > Chordata > Mammalia > Primates > Tarsiidae > Carlito > Carlito syrichta. Next base: position 433,213 of record NW_007067758.1, on the reverse strand, counting down.
TGAAAAAAGGTTTGCCAAAAATCAATAAAGGGACAGAGCTAAGGCTTTGAGTTTTTAATTCTCTGTCCTGGTCTGTGTCCTCTAGGACTGGGTCAGATGGAAGTAATTTCTTCTCATAGGGCAGTTTAGACACCCAGATCTGAATCCTACCTTGTCATGGAGCTCACTCTACAGAGAAAAAAAATAACTTTGATATCAGGCATCTGTATTCCACCTCCGCCCTCTACCTTGTCTCTTTTCCTCCTCCCTTTCTTCTACATAGAGAGGCACATCTGTAGTTTAGTTCTCTGGTTGTAAAATGTCATGATAGGATCAGGATGAGGAGAGGGGAAAAGGGGGAAGATAGAGCAGAAAAAATTAAAAATGGCCTACTTTAAAATTTTTTATTCATTTTTTAATTTAAAAAGTTGCCAATAGCTTTAGGGGGCACAATGCATCATTTCTGGTTACGTGGCTGCACTGTTTAGTGGTGAAGAAGTCTGAGCTTTAAATGTACCCGCCAGTCCCACCTGTGCACACCGTACCCGATGGGTGATTTTTCAGTCCTCCACTCCTTCCTTCTGAGTCCCCAGTGTCCATTATACCATGCTCTATGCCTTTGCAGAGCCTTAGTTTGCTCCCACTTGTAAGCGAGAGCATGCGGTGTTCAGCTTTCTGTTCCTGAGTCAGTTCACTCAGGCTGATGTTCTCCGTGTTCTCCATCCATGTTGCTGCAAAAGACATTATTTCCATCTTTGTGATAGCCGAATAGTGTTCTGTGGTGTATATATACAGTGCCACATTTTCAGTATCCACGGATCAGAAAAAGGGAGGGAGGAAAATCGTACCTATCAGTGTTCAGATTCTCAAGCCTCACATCTGAAGTCAGTGCCTCGTAGAGACTGTCTACCAGGCCCTGCAGGTGCGTACAGTTGACTTCTGTAACTAATTCCTTAGGATAGATACCTCCCAGCACTTCTGCATCTCTGCAGCTGGTTCCGACACGTGGCTGCAGGGTCATAGATGGCATTTGTGACTTCCTTCTCCACTCTCTTGTGAACTCCTACGCTTTTCAGGCCCTCCCTCCCTCAGCAAGTCCTCTAAGACTAGTGGAGATACTCTTCCTACGTGTTCCCTAAGAGACAAAAAATCACAGTCACACCTTAATTGGGCACCTCCGTGTGTATGAATAGTAACTCTCTATACACTTTACAGCTGCTGTCTTCCAAGAGCCGTTGTAGGGATTGAATGTGTTATAAAATAGGAAAAGCGTTTATTTATTTAAGCATCATGGGTTTTTTTCATTGTTGTTGCTGTATTTGAGTTGAGAACCTTGTGGCTTGTGAAAATGTGAACTCACCGTAAGGGACTCTTCTAGGGGTTCAAATGATCACTGTAGCACCTTTGTGACTTGTCAACAAGTCGGCTAGGCTGAAGAATGCTCCCCAGAACTCCTTTCCCTCCCTGGTCCCGGTTAGGGAGGGCAATAAGAGACATTTTTGCTTGAGATTCTAAGAATGGAAGTGAAGCAGCAGCCATATTAGTTTTTACTCTCAGAAGTTTGGGGCGGGTCTTCTGTAGCTCACGATCGGGCGTCACACCTCTGTTGACTCCTGCCCTTGGGGTGACCGCAGACAAGCCTGCAAGGGTTCTGCTTTCCCCAGGAGCCTTCTTGAGTTCTTTTCCTCTGATTCCTTGGCCAGGAATGAGTTGAGCTTCATGACAGAGGGTGCCAGCTCCTCTTGCAGGACAAGCACCTCTGTGAGAACTGACGTGAGCTCCATTCAGCACTTGGGCTCCAGCTTGTCTTCACACTGTCCCAGTTTCCATCCAATCTTTTGTCCCAGATGCCTTTCCCAGGGCCCTGGTGCTCTAGCATCAGACGTGAAGCCTTCTAGACACTGTCCAGCCAGCTCCCCCAAGTGCACAGTCAAATCCTTGTAACTAATTCCTTATTGCACACATCTCCTAGAGGTTCTGCTTTGCTGACTGATAAAATCTCCTTGCAGTATTACCAGCAAACACACACTCACAGAAAATGGAGGGCTAAATTCTGACCTCTTTTTTCTTCCTTTCTCTTGCCAAATTCCTAACTAAGGGGCCCGGGGAGATGGGTTTTTGAATAGCCTTGTATAATATGGTTTACTTTCCACCTGACACTGGCATAGCATCACATAACAGATAAAGAAGGAAGACCAAAGTATTTTATGATCCTGTAAAGCTGTCTCTTGGGGACTTCTGGACTCCCGATGACACTGTTTTTTTTTGTTTGTTTCTTTGGTTTAAGTTGGAGTCTCACTCTGTCGCCCAGACTGGAGTGCAGAGGCTGCTCCCGGCCACCGCAGCCTCGACCTGCTGGGCTCCGGCGATCCTTCTGCCTCAGCCTTCCGAGTAGCCGGAACTACAGGCGCGCGCTACCACGCCCAGATGATTTTTTAAAAATTTATTGTAGAGATGAGGCCTCACCAAGTTCCCCGGGCGGGTCTCGAACCCGTGGGCTCAGGCAATCCACTCACCTCAGCCCCCCAAAGCGCAGACACTTACCACCTATTTTTTCTGAAGCCTGCCACCCATGAGGCTTGATCTACATATCAATGGACTTGACCTCCTCACCATTCCTTAAGCCACCCGTTCCAATCCCGATTTCAAGATTCCTTAGATAGGAACCTGAGTCGTGTTATGAACGGCCAGTCAGGAAACCTTTAAATCCCCTTGCAAGCCCTCACTTAGAGATGCCCCGCCCTCCTGAGCCAAACCAATGTAAACCTCCCATGTATTGATTTGTAGCTTTCGGTAACATCTGTCTTCCTAAATGTATGTAACCAAGCTGCAAGTCAATCACCTCGGGCACGGGTTTTCAGAACCTTTTGGGATGGTGTCCTGGGCCTAAGGTCACTCACCTTCAGCTCAGAATAAAGCTTCTTAAATATTTAACAGAGTTTGGCATCTTTCATCAACAAATCTCTGGAGGGAAGGCCACCACACTCCAGCCTGGACGACATAGCAAGATCTGATTCTTAAGGAGAAAACAATGGAAAAAAGACACCCCCGGGCAGCATCTGCACCCTGTTGGAGGACGGGGCTGTGGAGAGGAGGTGACCAAGCCTTCTTTGTTTTTCTTCTTCTTCCTTCTCAGCAGACTGACCGCGACGACAATGATGACAGTAGAGCCACCCCTGATTGGGGGCTGCTGGGTCCCAGTGACTTCCTATGTCGTCAATCCAGGGGATAGCCCTGTGAGGTAGATGCCAGCTTCTCCTCTTACAAATGACAGGAATAAGGCTCAGAGTGGTTAAGTGACGCAGTTAAGGTAACACAGCACCAGTGGTATGGTAGGATCCAAACCCAGGCTGTCTCCCTCCAAAGCCTGTGATCTTTCCTCCTGCCTCACTGCACAGCCACGACTGTTTCCTAACTCACAGGAAATTCCTGTGTCCTTGGGTTGACTCTATTTATATTCTTTCTAGAGAGGAACGCATTGGGCCCTCCTCCCCGCAGGGACTGTACCCCCATCTTTAAAATTTTGTTTATTGTTTATTTTTTTGTTTTTGTTTTTGTTTTTATTTTTATTTATTTATTTTTTTTGAATTGGAGTCTCAGACCGGAGTGCAGTGGCCGCTCCCGGCCCCTGCAGCCTCAACCTGCTGGGCTCCAGCGATCCTTCCGCCTCAACCTCCCAAGTAGCTGGAACTATAGGCGCGTGCTACCATGCACGGCAAATTTTTTGATTTATTGTAGAGATGAGATCTCTCCAAGTTGCCCAGGTGGGTCTCGAGCCCACGGGCTCAGGCAATTCACTCACCTCAGCTTCCCAAAGCACGGGATTCCAGGCTGAGCCACCGAGCCCGGTTAAAATTTTCTTTATTAATAAACACTTATGGAATACCTGTTGTGTCCCAGACGCTGGTCGAAGCAGTTGACAAATATTAATTCAGCCCATCTTTGTAACAACTCTGCTACACGACTATTGTTAATGTATTTGTTCTATTACTACTCCCATTTTACAAATAAGGAAACGAAGGCCTGGGCAAGTTAAGTGACTTTCCCAAGGTCACACAGCCAGGGAGTTTTTGCAGAAACAGATTTCACATCCATGACTCTATGGTGCTGTCCCCTTCCTTTGGAGACTGGGCTTCTCTTCCACCTGTCTTCTCTTTCCTGTGAGTGCTGAGAGGATAAGCTCCGGGGCTCAGAGTTCCCCCAACAAAAGGCCCTGAGTAAGCCTGAGTCTTTATCAATATCCATCATGAGGTGAAAGCTCGCGTGTCCCGACTGTAGATCGCGGCACCTCTCAGTTCTGTCTCAGAAAGCAAGCCTTTTCGACTTTCAGTGTTTTTACGGCATTCAAGGCCTCCACCAAGCCTCCGGCTTTTGAGATTGAAAACCAAATCTCTGAAGCTCCACTCTCAAGAGTCTCGGTGGTCTTAGCTTCCTCTCAACACTTTTCTTCTCCCCTCACTCTTTCTGATCTCAGGCCCACTGCACGGATCTGACGGTGCAGGACAGAGGAGCCAGCAGGTGCAACTGTCTTGGCTGGGTGAGCTGTTGTGTGGCAGGATGCAGCAAATGCTCAAATATATTTCTTGTATGATTGAGTGAATAAACACAGAAACATGTAGCTGGTTCAGGATCAGCAGTTGGCCTCATGGCCATCACCTGGAATCACTCCCATAGCCCAGCGGCAGGAAGGGGGGTTGATCGCAGTTAAAGGTATTTCCTTTTGAAAGGCAAGTTGCAACTTTAAAGACCCGCCAGGCACCAGGCAGGTTTTGTTTAAGAAAGGCCAAATGGCCCAGAGACTGGCCATTTCATGGAAATAGAAAAGAGTCTTATCTGAAACCCCACTTCTGAAGTTGACGGTTTACAAGCCTGCAGTTCCTGGAAACCGTTTGTTCTTTGAAAAATCTAATTTTGCTGATTACAACCTTGTAAAATTCCAAAGGAAGTATGTAATCACTCAACACGACCCCCTCCCTTACCTAAGCAAGGGTATAAGACCCCACTTCTTCTGTTCTGGGGCGCTCGATTTGGACGCATTAGACCCTTGGGCCTGCTGGGATGGCCAGCATAATAAAGTGCCACTTCTTATAATAGTCTCGGTGTCACGATCTCTCTATTTTTCCTGCTACAGTTGGGCCACCCCAGGGTTGGATGTCACAGAGCACCAGGTCGGCCTCTTGGAGTCGCTGGGTTTTAACAAGAAGCCAGACGCCCCACCTTTTAGAGATTCTTGTGTGCTAACAAGAATATCCTGGGGACTCTTCGGGGCTATCAGTCATTCATATCTTGTCACTAGCTTTCTTCCAAATGGCCCTGACAGGGACTTCAAGTAGCCAAGGAGAGGATGGGAAAAAGGTAAAGGGAGTTAGGACTCCAGCGAAGGACTCTCTGTGTTGTAGAGTTCCTCAGAGGAGAACCATAATGGAGGCATAGCTTATAGCTAGCAGTCACCAGGGCTCTTTCACAAGCTATTCAAGAAACCTTCCACAATAGGCTTAACTGCATTAACTCTCAATTTACAAATCTACATACTAAGATTAATAATAGTATCTACCCCTCGAGTTGCTTTTACTATGAAATGTCACTGTATGTAAAAGGTATAGTTCAAGTGTGGCAGAAAGGGGCTGATAGCAGTTAAAAGTATTCCTTTAGAAAATCAATTGGAAAGCTCTGAAAACCTGCTAGACAGCTTTTGCTTAAGAAAACCAAACAGCCAAAGATGGCTGCTTTCCTGGAAATTCAAAAGAGTGACCAACTCACAAACTTACCCAAATCCTCTTTTTTTGAAGTTATCAGTTTACAACCCCTGCTTGCTATGCATTTCTTGGAGACCATTTGTTCTTTGATAATCTGATTTTGCTGAGTACAACCTTGTGAATTCCAAAGAAAATGTGTAATCGCTCAACACGACCCTCCCCCTTACCTAAACTAAAGTATAGGACCCCTCTTCTCTCTCCCCGGGGTGCTCAGCCTTAGAGCATTAGCTAATATAATAAAATTGCCACTTCCTAAAATAGTCTTGGTGTCACGGCCTCTCTGTCTTCCTGCTACACAAGATTGGGCATAATAAGAGCTCAAGAAATGTTAACTAGTATGATTAGATAATAGATCCCAGTGTTTATTATTTTACACGAACCCTATTATAACCTATGAACTCAGTGTTATCGTTCCAGTTTTATAGGTTAAAAGAAATTTAGACAGGCTAAATGATTTTCCCAAACCACATAGGTGGTAGTCAGAGGTGCAGAGTGAGACACAAGCCTTGGTTTTCTGCCTTCCAGTGTTATGCTCTTTAAATTGCCCAGAGAGGATGTTAGCGGTCACTTCCTCCTCACCCCAGTCCAAAAGACAGACAGATAGACACACACACACACACACACACACACACACACACACACACACACACACACACTCATTGCAACTTTGCCTTATTTTTGAGCTCTAGGAGAGCAACCCTCACCCCTTAGTAATTGGTTTTCAATATCACACACTCTAGCAGGATACCAGGGAGTAGAGGATCACAAGGCAGTCCATGAAGGCAGTCACAGGGGTGTTTGACAGCCATTTTTTGGTGCCAGACAAAAGCTCTGAAGCTCCACTGAAAAATCCAATGGGGGGTGGCCGAGACCCAGATGAAAGTGTGAAAGCCCTTATTATGATCCTCAATAGTATACTCCTGCTTGTGGCATCAGCCAGCTAAAAATAAGGAAGTTGTTTCCCAAGATTAGTAAAATGGAAGAAAGAGGGTGGAGATTTTGGCATTGGGCTGGGGAGGGGGAAATAGAAGACACAGGCATTAAAATAGCAACAAATGAACAACGTGTGACTTCAGACAGTCGATAATGTCATGCTGCAAGCTTGGTAATTCTGCTGAGATAATTGCCTATCCCCAGACTCCTGTCTTCACCCGAGAAAGAAATGATTGCTGTGTGTGAGAAGTCACGCTGTTGCCCCCTTGGTGAGAAGCGGCAGTGATTAATGAGGGCTTCCAGTGCACAAATATTCCCTCCATGCACACGGACTTTGGGAAGAAGAGAGACAGCTTCTAGAGAATAAGAGAACACAATAAACTCTTCTTCCACAGACAGGGAGTATGAGACACCTCATGGAGACTCAGCCTTCAGCATCACCTTTTATCTTCCAGGAAGTCTGGGGCTGAATTGTCATGACTTGATGCTATTTGCTGCTTGTGTTTTTTTCCCTGCTTCAGAGAGATTGTTTGCTGGTGAGACCACTGGACTCTGCAGATCTGGATTAGAAACCAGAGTCTTAGGTTGTTCAGCTTCTGTTCCTTCTCTAGAGCAAACTTCCAAATGTTTGTTGACTGAGGAATGTGACGATTTGACGAGCTAACCTCTTAGGTCCCTTGCGGTTCTCAAAGGCACCTCCCAAGAGTCTCCCTGTGTGCTTGGGAGGGGCAAGGACAGTGTGGTAGCAGAATAATGGTCCCCCCCAAGATGTCCACGTCCTAATCCTTGAACCATGTGAGCATGTTACCTTATACAGCAGAAGGAACTTTGCAAATGTGATTAAATAAGGAAGTGGTATTTCTAATAAATTTACAGGTGCAATAGATACTGCTGGTCCATGGACCGCACTTTGAGTAGCAAGCCTCTGGAAACCATCTATTGTCTTGGATTATAGAGGGGGAATCAACATAATCAGAGTGTCTTTAAGAGATAGAAGAGGGAAACAGAAGAGTCAGAGAAGGAGAGGTGGCGGAGGAAGCAGATGCTGGAGTGATGCAATTGCTGGTTTTGTTGATAGAGGAAGGGCCCACAAGCCAAGGAATGCGGGTGGCCTCTGGAAACTGGAAAATGCAAGGACAGGATTTTGCCCCTAAAGTCTCCTGAAGGACCCCCAGTCTTGCTGGCTCCTTGATTTTAGCCCTGAAAGACCCATTTTAATTTTCTGATGTCCAGAGTTGTAAGATTAAAAAAGACATGTTGTTTTAAACTACTAAACTTGTGGTAGTTTGTTGTTGTTATTATAGCAAGAGGAAACTGATGCTAAGAGGAAGGCCTAGATCAGATGATCTAGGGAGGGTTTCTTACCCTGACACCCACCTCTTCAGCCATCTGTGATTCTGAGGCTAACACCTGGTGATCTTGTTTTCCTGTAAACTGGAAGATCATGGTCTTATCATCAGGTCAACCAAGACAAAGGCCACTAATGACCCCGATGGTCATTGCAGACAACTCATGCAGGCATTTTTGGGCCTGTGCATATATGCTCTAGCTGTCAAATTGCACAGACTAACTAGCATGAATGAGAACTTAAGTTTTGTCAGATCTGTAATACTTAGAGCAGCCCTCGGAGATGGGTCTTCTTGTGTCTTTATTTTACAGACAGAGAAACTGAAGTCCAGAGAGACTGAGTGTCATATGAGTAAGAGGCATCGCTGAAACTCTGCTAAGGTCTACCCTGGTCCGGACCCCAAGCTCTCATTCAGGAAAACTTATTTCCCACCCAGGTTTCCCTATGTGCCATGACATCCAGTAAAAGGACAAGTCCTCAAGGGCAGGATTCTCAGACTTTGGTTGGTCATCAAAAAAAACCACCCAGAGAGCTTGTGAAAAGACAGGTTTCTGGGCCCCATTTCCAGAGACTGTCATTCAGCAGGTCTGGGGAGAGAAATGAGAATTTGAATTTCTTTTTTTTGAGTCGGAGTCTCACTCTGTTGCCCAGACTGGAGGGCAGTGGCCGCTCCCGGCCACCACAGCCTCGACCTGCTGGGCTCCGGCGATCCTTCGGCCTCAGCCTTCCGAGTAGCTGGAACTACGGGCACGCGCTACCACGCCCGGCTGATTTTTTGATTTATTGTAGAGATGAGGTCTCGCTGTCCAGGCGGGTCTCGAACCCACGGGTTCAGGCAATCCACTCACCTCAGCCTCCCAAAGGCGTGGGATTACAGGCTGAGCCACTAAGCCCGGCTGAGAACTTGAATTTCTAATAAACTTACAGGAGGCGATCTTGACACTACTGGTCCATGAACCACATTTTAAGTAGCAAGCCTCTGGAAGCCATCCCATCTCAGTCCTAGCCTTCTGGTTCAGTCATATTGAAAACATGGCACTGCCTTAATTCCATTCCATGATGAAATCAATTTTTGCCAAATCAGAAGAGAGAAGATTTATTTTAATAGGGATATTGAGAAAAATGGGCACAATATTACCCAGATCTCTGTCTGCCTGGCCTGCAGGAATTGTCTAGTGACCACACGTTTTTCCAGACTTACAAGGGATGTTACTCACGTAATAATAAATCTGTCTTCTATTTGCTTAGCACTTTTAAAATAAAGTCATTTTTAAAAATATATCTTAATACAGAACCTAAATTCATAAAGTATATTTTCATGCAATGTTGACAATAATCTAGCTAGAAAAGCCATTGATTATAAAACACTCAACAAATGCCCTTCATGGGTCTGGGCATGTAAGCAGAGAGTTAGAAAATAAGAATGGCAATTATGATTGAGGAAGTACCAAGCATCTCTAACCACAAATGAAGTTATTGGTCCATAACTTCATGGCGAGAAGGTTTTCATGCTATATGAATGAATACCATTAAGATATTTAAGCCGGGTTCGGTGGATCACTGTCATCCCGCGCCTTTGGGAAGCTGAGGTGAGTGGATTGCCTGAGCCTGCCGGTTCGAGATCCGCCTGGGCAGCGAGACCTCATCTCTACAATAAATCAAAAAATCAGCCGGGCGTGGTAGTGCACGCTATAATTCCGGCTACTCGGAAGGCTGAGGCGGAAGGATCACCGGAGCCCAGCAGGTTGAGGCTGCGGTGGCCGGGAGCGGCCACTGCACTCCAGCCTGGGCGACAGAGTGAGACTCCAACACACACACACACACACACACACACACACACACAAAGAGATTTAAGGGAGGAAAAGAGGGACCAGAGAGAGACTGAGAGTCACAATACAGCTGTCACCCACCAGCCTGTCCACCAGAAGGGGGGGAGGAAAAAAGAAGGGGAAGGCCAGTACTCACCAGGGCAAGCTGTCCCCTCACCCCCCACCCACCCTCAGCCCTGTATATTTAGGGAGCTTTACTTTCTATATTTGGCCCCTGAAAATGCACTGGACCCATTAATGAATTTATTCCTGGATTATAGCTAGGGAGGGAGGGAGGAAAAGGCAAAACCAAGCTCCAGATGTGAGCCTTGATTTGTGAATGGCCTCTCCAAGTAATCCATCTCAACAGGAAATCCTCACAGCAGCGGGCTGCAGGTCTCTGCCCCATCTGGGTCAGCTTAAGCGTAATCTTTCACGCTGCCCCAACCCTCAGCCTGGTCCCTGCCTGCCGCTGCTCCCCGTCCGCTTCCATCTCTTTTTTTTTTTTTGAGTTGGAGTCTCACCCTGTCGCCCAGACTGGAGTGCAGTGGCCGCTCCCGGCCACCGCAGCCTCGACCTGCTGGGCTCCGGCGATCCTTCCGCCTCAGCCTTCCAAGCAGCTGGAACTACAGGCGTGCGCTACCACACCCAGCTAATAATTTTTTGATTTATTGTAGAGATGAGGTCTCACCAAGTTGCCCAGGCAGGTCTCGAACCCGCGGGTTCAGGCAGTCCACTCACCTCAGCCTCCCAAAGGCACGCGATTAAAGGCTGAGCCACCGAGCCCGGTTTAACACACCGCTGAGGGACTGCCTGCCCCAGCACAGGCACGTGTGTTTTGTTTGTGTGTTTTGCTTGACTCCGTCTCTGCCACGTCTGTGAAACAGGAAAGGAAGGTCACTTTCAGGGCTTCCTTCCCAAGGTGTTGGATGAAGGGTCTAGTGGGAAGGGAAGGGAAGGGAGCTGTGCCCCTCATTACAATTTTTTTTTACTGCAGATCTATGAGGTAGAGGCCTCTGGAGTTGAGGATTAGGTGACAGACAGCCTCGCCCTTTTGCTGATCAATACTATGTTACCAATTATTGCTTGATAATATACTCTTGCCATGTATCATTTCCCAGTCATGTACTGTGGAATTACAACCTCTGCACTATTCAGCAGTAAGACCTAGCCTACCAAGGACCTGTTGGTTCAGTCTCCCTTATTTATTTTGAGAAAGAAAAGCATGCTTTTTGATAGCAAATATTCTATGTATTCCTTTTCTAAAATAAAATTGAATTGGATTTTAGATTCAGTGAACACACGTGCAGGTTTGTGACGTGAGTATGTTGTGTAATGCCGACATTTGGGTTTCTAGTGAAACTATCACCCAAACAGTGGGCAAAGTACACGACAGGTAGATAGAGAAGTAGCTTCATGTGACTTATTTTGACTGAGTTGCCTTCAGTTTGGCTCCTTGGGCCAGCCTAAGAGGTTACGAATTCTCTTTTCCCACTTCTAGCACCTCTGCGTTCTTCTCAGAAAGATGCTGACGCAGGAGTTGTGGGGAGGTTAGACAACGCACGTCTTCTCTAATTTGGGAATGGCAGCATACCTCGTGGAGAAGATACAAGGAGGGGTGCGTTCAATTTCCTTTTTTAATGGAGGGGAGATTCAGGGAGGTGGGACACAGGTGTGATAAAGGAATTAGGGATAACCGGTTTAGCAAAGTGGTAGAAAAGAGATCAGCAAAACAGCTCAGAGTATACTTTTTTTTACTAAAGGAATCAAAGAGCTCTCATCTGTGCCCGGATTTGGCTGGTGGAGCCCTGCCAGAGCTGGTTATCCATTCTTTTTTTTTTTTTTTAAGTTGGAGTCTCACTCTGTCACCCACACGGGAATGCAGTGGCACACTCCCGGCCACCACAGCCTCGAGCTGCTGGGCTCCGGTGATCCTTCCGCCTCAGCCTTCCAAGGAGCTGAAACTACAGGTGCGCACTACCATGCTCGGTTAATTTTTGATTTATTGTAGAGACGAGGTCTCGCCAAGTTGCCCGGGTGGGGCTTGAACCTGCAGGCTCCGGCAATTCACTCACCTCGGCCTCGCAGAGCGCTGGGATTACAGGCTGAGCCATCGAGTCCGGCTGGCTATTCGTTCTTTAGAGACGTGGTCCCCCAGTAGTGACCTCTCTTCCCCTTGGAAGGAAGCAGCTGAAGAAGGAGCTGCAGCCCCAAATGTGGACTGGCTGGCCAATATCTTTACCTGGTGGGCAGGTGTGTCCACCCCAGCTATTGCTAGGACCCTCGCATCATATTTCTGATGAGGCTCTCGTGTCTACAAACTCCCTCCACAGTGGAGGAGCAAAATCAATGTTTTGCAGGAAAACTAGGGGCGTGATTAGAAGTGAATTCTATTTTCGACTCCTCCTTTCCCTTTAAATGTTGTCCAGTGGCGAAAACTTTTCCCCTGACCTAGATGAAAATTCAGCAGGTCTCTGTGTTTTGGGTTAGCCATAGAATAAACAGAACTGCCGTTTCCCTCAGGTGTCAAACATGAGAAATTAAATCGCATAGTCCAAAATATTCTATTGTTTTTACCCACAAAGTTGAAGTGGTCCGTGCAGTAACAGATAATGTAGTAATATGTAACTGAACTAAGGGCCACAGAAAGTTTCAGTCACCACTGCCTTTATTTGGCCATCCAAATGAGTCTTACATCTTTCTGGTTAGGTCCCATCTCCACAAACGCTTCAGGCATTTAGCTAATCTCAGAAACCAACCTTTAGGTCCTGTCCCCTACTTTTCCCTTCCTCCCTGCTTCAACAGCTGGGTTCCTTCTCTTAGTTCAATTGCATTCAGCACATAGCTATTAAAATTAAAATGCATAATATGGATGTGGTACTGTCTGGCACTGTAAGGAGAATCAAAGATGAAAAAAATGGTCCCCAGTTTCAGAGTCTCTCTCTCTGTTGTCCACCTTTCTACCTGTCATCTAGCTATCTATTTATTCACTCATCTTCTACCTACCTATCATCTATAGATAGATGGATAGAAAGAATTGTAGGTAAATAAATAGTAGACATATCTAGATAGATAGATAAGTGGTGTAGTAGATGCTATTTATAGATGGGATAGCTAGATGCATATAAGGTATGACAGTTGAGTTTGCAGACCCATCCTAGAAAAAGTGCTACCCACCTCACTGCTGAATATCCCTAGTGTCACCTTTGAAGTATGGTCAGCGTCTAGTCCATCCTTCAAGGCAATTTTGGAACTCTTTCTGGAATGGCCATCAGAACTGTATTTGTAATAACCTTGATGTTCTGAATGTCATCAAAATGTCTTCCTCTCAATATTTCCTTATCTTTGGGTAAAGAAAAAAGTTCTTGGGAGACAGATCAGGTGAGCAGGGAGGATGTTCCAATACAGGTATTTGTTTGCTAGCTAAAAACTCCCTCACAGACAGTGTTGAGTGAGCTGGTGCACTGTCATGATATAAGAGTTCCTTCAGGACCATTTTTTTTTTTTTGAGTTGGAGTCTCACTCTGTCGCCCAGACTGGAGTGCAGTGGCTACTCCCAGACACTGCAGCCTCAACCTGCTGGGCTCCAGCGATCATTCCGCCTCAGCTTTCCAAGTATCTGGAACTACAGGAGGGAGCTACCACATCCGGCTAATTTTTTTGATTTATTGTAGAGATGAGGTCTTGCCAAGTTGCAAGTTGCCCAGGTGGGTCTCGAACCCGCGGGCTCAGGGAATTCACTCACCTCGGCCTCCCAAAGCGCGGGATTACAGGCTGAGCCACCGACCCCGGCCTTCAGGACCATTTTTGCATACACCATTCTCATGCCAAGATTTTCAGTTAAGATTTTCCTAACTGTTTCTCTATCAATGTTTGTTAGGCCTGCTTTGCTTCTCACAGTCAGCCGACGATTTTAACACACAATTCAAAGAATTTTTGCAATGTTTTCGTTAGTTCTGATCATTACTGGTCATCCTGACTTCTCTTTGTCAGTGACACTTTCCCTCCCCTCAGAAGAACATTTAATCCATTTGTACACTGCTGTTTTCCTCATAGCATTATCCCCATAAATTTGGGCTAACATATCCCTGATTTCACTTTCACGATTGTCAAATTGAACAAGAAAGTTACTGTTGGTGTGTTGCTCTAATTCAAACTCCGACATTCTCACAACAGCACACAAAAAAATACAACAACAATAATGAACGCCACTCAGCAAGACATCACCACACATTGACATGAACATAGCTGCGAGACACTGATATACCAAGGTCACGAAACTTTCCTGAGTTGTTTGTACAGTGCATGGTGGCAAGTTTGTGAACTTAACTGTCACACCTCGTAGATGTATATTGGTACATTTGCTTTCCTTGAGACATAAGCAAAGTATCTGAGGATGGAAGGAAGGAGATATTATTGCGTCTGGCAGAGGAGATCATGAAACATGCCCTAGCAAGTTCTTCATGATCTGGCTCCTGTCCACCCATCTGCCTGTCTGGCCCAGTCTCACAGAACCTTTCTTCAGCTCTCTGTGCCAGCTACGTTAATTTATTTCACCTCCACAAACCAGCCCTGTCCCCTTCTGTCCTAGGACTTCGGGACACACTTTTCCTTCCAGCTGGAATAGTCTTTCCTGTCATCACCTTGGGAAGGCTTCCCTTAGATGGCGTAAGCCTCCTCACTATTCTCAGAGTACCCTCTCGTCTAGATAGTCTATATTCTAGACCCCTCAAGTGGCAATTAAACAATTAATATAAAGTTAGACGCTCAGTCCCTTTTGCCTTCCAAGGATGTTCCTCCAAGAGGTTAGGGAATTCATCTGTCTCAGTCATCAGTGTATTCCAGCACCTGGAACAATGTCTTGCACACAGCAGGTACTAAGTGCATACTTTCTGAATGGCTTAAATACATTTGGCAGCCAGGATTCTCCATCGTTCCACGTTTTTTCCCTTTCCCTGTTCTTCTGTCCCAGCACTCCTACCCTTCAATGCCTTTATTACAATCACTTACTTATAATACCTCCTCCTAAGATCCCTTTTCCTTGGCTTCTGTATACTTTACAAGCCCTCCTGTGGTCTGCTAGAAGCGGTCCTAGGAGTTGAGATAAAACTCCTCATTTGTTCTTCCCTGTGCCTCTCATCTGGGGGAACATACCTAGGTGTTGTAAATAATTCCTTGAAAGACATTGTTTGGGGTTTGCCTGAGAAGAGGTTGCTACTCAGAGTGTGCTCTGTAGCCAGGCGCATCAGCATTGCCCGGGAGCTTCTTTGAAAAGCAGTCTAAGCCCCACCCTGGTGCTGATTCTGCATCTTAGCAGGATCCTTGGGCGAGGCACATTCAGCATTGCTAGAAAAGAATTATCTCCTAGGACTAGATGGGTAGACAGGAGGCAGCTTTCAGTTATATGAGGTATCCTCTGGGAAGAAGACATGGAGATGGAATCAGGAGTCCAAGAGGTTTATTGGGAAATTGTTTTTTAAGATAAAAGGGATAAATAGCAGAATTCATTAGGAAAAGCGTTCAGACACAGTGCTGATCTGATGTTTGGGAAAGGAAAGAGAGGAATGCTGGATAGGGAGAGGTTCCAACTGCAATCTCAATCTTTCAGTCTTGACCAAGCCACTGGCGAGACTGAGAGCAAGGACGCCTGAGAGCGGAAGACTGCATGGGGCAGAAATGGCCAGATCCTTGTGACCTGCTGGGCTCAGTCACCGGCAGAAGGAAGCCCAGGAAGAGCGCCTGCACGAATGCCAAGGCAGAGCCAGAAGGGGCCCACAGCTGGAGGCCGCCAGCCAACTGCACTCTCACAGCTGAAAAGCAAGCTTTTTCTTTCAGGGAGAGCTGAGCAGCGCACCTTCATGGCTACCACGTGGAACATCTGAAGGCAATTTTGCCCGAAACCTATGCGAACGGGCAAAGTCACGAGAAGCAGATTTAAGAACACTCCACATTAAAGGAGGCTTGGCTTACGTTCTTTTCCAGGACTATTGATGTGTATGTTGCGCTTGTATTCTTCAGGAAATCGTCTCCTGGAGAGTCCCTGGAAGACAAGCTCTAGAGAACTCTCTCCTTGAGGGAGCCCAAGGAGAGCCTATGTGAACCAATATGACCTCCTCGTATTTGCAAGATGCGTGAATCAGTAAACAAGACCCAGTGGTGATGGGTCAAACCTTGTCTTTTCTCAAACCTCACCCTCGCAAGCTCAGTCAGTCCCGGGCTCCCCAGGAGACCTGATCCTGACTGAGGATCTCAGAGCCAGAGAAGAATAAGAATGCGGTGGAGACCCAGAAAGGATGGCAGCGGTCTGGAGGAAGGCATTTCAGAGACCTGTGATTAACCCATGATGCGTCCACATAATGGTTTTCACGTTCATGTCTGTCCCTCACGCACGCACATCTGCAAAGATGGACGACTGCATGCGCAGCTCACATAACAAGAACATTTCCATGTACCAGATTCACTTCCACCCTTAAAAAGCTACATGCCCATCTACTTCCCAAACCCTGACACCGCGTGTATGTCCACCCCTGCTATTGGAATGAACACTTGTGCACCCAGAACCCAGTTCCCAAATCATCCTCTGTGTGGAGACATTCACAGACAAGAGGTTCCAGCACCATATACATAAATCCAAAGCAATAGACAGGGACAAAAGCAGGCAATGCAAGTGGACTTTCCAAAGCACAAAGATTTCATGGTACTTGAAAGTCAAGACACAGCTGGGCACTGTGACTAGAACTGCCAGACACACCTTGAAAGATATTTCCCTTGGCTATTCAGGCCCACTAAGTCCTGCAGGGGCAGGGGCAGGGGCAGGGGCAGGGGAGACGCCCAAGTAGCCCAACAGAAGGACGCATATGGGATCTCAGTCATTTTTCTGCTTCCTGCAGTGTGGTACTAAAGCTCTCTGGCCAGGTATTGGGGTGCAGGACTGCTTGTATAGGCATGGGGATTATGCCCTTCTGCAGAAGAGTGTAGTGCAGGGAGCAAAGGTCCAAACTCAGGTCGCTAGGGTTTGAATCCCACCCTTGCCCCTTCCTACCTGTGCGACCTTGGGTGAGTTAGTCAATCCCTCTATGCCTGAATTTCTCCTTTTATAAAATGGAGATAATAATCGTACTGACAAAATAGGTTGTGGCAGGAATTACAGAGCCAATATCTGTAAAGTGTGGGGAATGGGCCGGTACCTAATAAGAAAAAGGTTAAGTATTGGTCGTCATTATCCTGCTCTTGGGAATTCTCTGGTCTCGGAGATGGGACAACCTCCCAGCTTCCTTAATAAACCATCCCCCTCTCCTTCAATCTGCTAGCTCCAAGGGTCTCCAGGCAGGATCCGCCCTTATCAGGATTTTTAAAATCCCTCCTCCTCTCCCCCGTTGTGGTTCTTGCAAATGGAACTGTGTAGAGAGGGCGGGGGCGTGTGTCCCCTGGGTGGACGGGGGACGGCTCATCTCCTGGCTAGGCTGCCTGCCTGGGCTGCCGCTGGTCGGAACGGGCTCACCACCG
The DNA here is from genome assembly GCF_000164805.1 of Carlito syrichta. NCBI lineage: Eukaryota > Metazoa > Chordata > Mammalia > Primates > Tarsiidae > Carlito > Carlito syrichta. The sequence continues at coordinate 415,883 of NW_007067758.1, read as the reverse complement.
CGGCCGCCGGGACTGGGAACAGGGCTTCTCCCCGGGCGAGGGCATGCGACGCTGCGGGGTTTCAGCCCACACCTTTGTGTGGGTCTGAAGGAAGCGGGGATGCTTCTCCACTGATCCATGCGTTTCCAGGTGCAGCCCCTCCACGCCCCTCCCGTCAGTGATCCCGCCAAAGCGACCCGCTCCCTCTCCGAAGCGAAGAGGACTGCTCTGGCCGGTCCCTCCGCCCAGACGCGGCGCAGAGCCTCCTCCCTTCCAGCCCAGGCGGCGCCTTCCCCCGGGGCCACTCGGCTTCCAGCGCGTTCCCAGGTGAAGCCTCCAGAGCGGTTCCCCTCGGGCTGCCCTGGGAGTCTCAGCGCCCTCGGCACAACCTGTTCCTCCGCGCTGCCGGCTCCGCCTCCCGCCCTCGCCCCCCCGCGGGCTGCGCCCGG
>NW_007067758.1:413898-414403 GCF_000164805.1 Carlito syrichta | reverse complement strand
CCGTTCTTCCTCGTGGAGACCACGTGCGTCGTCTGGTTCACCTTCGAGCTGCTGGTGCGCTTCTCCGCCTGCCCCAGCAAGGCCGAGTTCGCGCGCAACATCATGAACGTCATCGACGTGGTGGCCATCTTCCCCTACTTCATCACGCTGGGCACCGAGCTGGCCGAGCAGCAGCCGGGCGGCGGCGGCGGCCAGAACGGGCAGCAGGCCATGTCGCTGGCCATCCTGCGCGTGATCCGCCTGGTGCGCGTCTTCCGCATCTTCAAGCTCTCGCGCCACTCCAAGGGGCTGCAGATCCTGGGCAAGACGCTGCAGGCCTCCATGCGCGAGCTCGGGCTGCTCATCTTCTTCCTCTTCATCGGCGTCATCCTCTTCTCCAGCGCCGTCTACTTCGCGGAGGCCGACAGCCCCGGGACCCACTTCTCCAGCATCCCGGACGCCTTCTGGTGGGCGGTGGTCACCATGACCACGGTGGGCTACGGGGACATGTACCCCATGACCGTGG
>NW_007067758.1:385358-413276 GCF_000164805.1 Carlito syrichta | reverse complement strand
CCCCCCCCCCCCCACTTCGCCTCTTCTTTCCGTGACACCAAGGGTCGCCTATTTTTAAAAAGTACCACATTCCATGACGCAAGAGCTGTTGAGATGGTGAGCGCTGTGAGATGGATGCGCTTGCAGCCGGTTTCCTCTACCCGGCAGAGGGGTCACCCAAACAAAATGACTTTAAATAGTCGGGGTCCCAAGAGATTTTGTGACCCCTCTCCCTGTCCATGCGTTCCAGATTCGCTTTGCATATGATTATATTTGTGTAGAGGGGAAAAAATTATTTTTTATGGCTGGTGAGTGGGGTTTTGTACTGTCGTTCAGATAGAGATATTTTGGATATATTTTCAAGACATATGTTGTATTTATGGAAGAAAGAGTAGTGAGGTTTTTCTGCCGTACTTATGTTAGAGCCAGAGACCCTGGTACAGTGTTCTGGTTCCTGTGTCTCCAGGCCTCTCTCTTTTCTGGGATGTGGTATCGGTGCTTTGTGTCTAGGGCAGGGAATGTCTTGGAAGAAAGCAAATCTGACTTTTCCTGTGCGCCTTAAACAATTCTCGTAACTTTCTTTGAAAAGCGTTTTTATGATGTCGGAGGAAGACTTCTGTAATGTATTCTCTTTATTTTTATCCCAGGAAATAAAAGATTACTCGGTTGAGGCAAGTGTTAGTTTTTCTACAGCTGATATATATATTTGAAGTTTTTAAAAATAGTCTGTTGCTGGCTGCCTTTGGTTTTGGAGTCAGAGTAAACGCCTTGACTGGGCTTGCAGAAAACTTGAAAAGCTCAGGATTTGCTCAGCGACATCTTTTTGTGGGCCTCCCTCTGTGCCTCGGAGACAATGGTGGGTGACTTGTGTTTGTCTCAGGCTGTCTGTGACACTGTTACCCCTGAGATGTGCTGCGTGAGAGGGTGGTATTAGCTCCTATAGCCAGCGTGGAATGTGGAGGGTGCCCAGAAGAAAAGGAACATGAACCCGCCCCCCACAGTCCTGCTGGAGTCTTCCTTGTCTGCCGGCTTTAAGCATCTTTTGGTGTCGCTCTCAGCAGCTCGAGAAACCATGATGCTGATTCTCAGGGCCATGAAAACTGTTTACAAGGCACCTCCCCAGCAGCCCTGCCTTGCGTGTCACAGAGGCATGGGCGCCTGGGCTCGCGTCCCCCCTGGCATGGCAGAAGAGCAGGCAGTGCCTTTATGGTCGACAGCAGCAGCGACAGGCCAGATGAGAGGATTTGCTTGTTCACGTTAAAGGCTGCTTTCTGCAGACCGTGGCCGGACCCTGAGTAATCCCTCAACTCAGAACAAATCCCCTTGTTCCCTGTCACTGGGTGCTTGTGGCACGGCATCCCAGAAGGCATCCCACTGACAATCATTTCTCTCCCTCTGGGATTAGCTATCGACCATGGGGCTCTGGACCCCAGCTGTTGCTTTTTCTGCTGAATAATCCAAATGCGGGTTGTTCTCCATCCTCACCAGGGTGGGCTGGAGGACTAGGATCACACCTCCCCCAGGACAACAGTGACTGGTTCTAAGGGTGTGTCTGGGTCTTCAGGTGGGTGAGAGTCTGGGCATTGTGGATGCAACTCAGATGATCAACACCGTCTGAAAGACCAGTGTCTGTGAATGCCCAGAGCCATTTCCAGGCAGGAACTGCTAGCAGCAAATCTTAGGAGGAAACAGAAGGATCGTGCAGGCAGGGCTCTGTTGTTTTTTATTCCGTGCTAAAACAAAGGGAGGAGAACAGAGACACTTTATTTATTCATGATTTACAGTCCGGCTCAAAGCAGGGCAGGGAGTTCAGCTCTCTACAGTCTCACCTCCAAGCCCTCTGTGTCTTTAAAGCTCATGTTTGTAGTGGACCACACACCTAATGATCGGGACTGGGAAGACACCCCTAGGGCTCCCTTAAAAATAAGACATGTCACCACTTTGACTTGAGGGTTAATTCTTTTAGGCTAAGGCAACAAAGAGGACCTAGATAAATCCAGCTACAGGACAAGATATTGGTCTGATTAGACTGGACTGCACACATTAAAATGCCTGGCAAACGGGCACAATCTAATAGAAAATGCTCAGGAACGGAGTGGCGCAAATGAAAGGGTGAGTCTCCCTATTTTTTCATGTGGATGGGGGTGGACACCGCAGAGCAGGTTTATGAAGGGGATTGAGGTGGTTCATGAGGGAACCCTGCAGTCTGACACCCCAGTCCCTTGTGGCAGCCTTCAATCCTGGGTCTGTCCTGGGGCACTGGGAGGAGCACCCCCAGTTCAGAGTCCTTCAGTCTCTCCGTATTATCCATGCACCTGTGGCTGTGATTCTGCAAACAGTCTCCACTCGTGCACGCCAACCATCCTGGTTTGCCTTTTGGCATGATTAGCTGGGAGAGGACCTGAAGGTCAAGGCGCTTTTCCAGGCTACTTGAGGAAAGGACCCCCTTCCTGGCCCCTCCCACCGCCCCTTCTCTGCTATCATTGATTTCCACAGCCTTTCCCTTCCTGAGGAGATTAAATCAAGGGCCCCCGCCAAGCCTTTTATCCAGATGTTGCTTCTTGGCTTCCATGCAGGAAACCATCCCTGGATTAATAATCTACCAGCTTTGGCCACCAAGGCCCAGAAAACAGGGTTGTGCTTGGATGTTGTGCATTTGTGTAAGACAGCGAAGCATCTGGTTCTCTCTTTTTTTTTGAGGGACCCCCCCAAAAAACAGAATTATCTTTTAGAGGGTGGGTCCCTTTGTAATGCAGGCTTCCCCCACTGGATAAGTGTTCTAGGAACCCATTGGCGTCAGTGTACCAGCTAGCATTATTGTGAAAGGCTGTGTTCAGCTTTAGTGTTGTGTGTGTGTTTTTTTTTTTTTGGAGATTTGGTCAGTGCATCTGCCCATTTCGTAATGGGTGATTTATGAGCACACCTGCCCACTCCGTGCAGAGTGTTCAACAATTTCTCGGCCAAAAACTGTGCCCTGCGCTCCCTATTCACCTGGTCTTGCCCAGAGTGACTTTGTTTTGTTTCCCCAGATGAAAAAAGTCCTCGGAGGGAAACGTTTTTCCGGTGCGGAAGAGGCCAGTCAAAAAAACAGAAACACTAAAAGGCTTCAACACTGACAAGTTCAAAAAGTGTTCTGAGCAGGTGGAAAAAGCCTCTCAATAGGTGGATCGCATCAAATGGAGAGTACTTCGAAGGTGCTTTGACTGAAATTTAAACATGTAAGAATAAATACACCATTTTGTATAAATAAATTACGGGTTCTTTTGGGACCCGCCATTTATGCTTGATGAACCCTGATCAATTACAGGTCTCTTTACCTGCTTTGAAAGTCCCAGCTCTTTGGTTCCCCCTGCTGGGGACATTCCACTCAGGGGAAAATGGAACAGAGTTCCCGCCCGGGAGGAATTTTCCATAGAGTTGGATTTGCATTATTCTAGAGTGACTGATAGAAGCATTCCCAGGGTTGTGGTCAATGGCGCAGATTCCCTTGGTGCGGGGACACCTTCCCCTAAGTTCCCTCCAGAAATGGCAGGTTTGTGTACAGTGGCGTTTGATGCTGGGAGAGAGACACGTGCTCTTCTCTCTTGACTGGCCTCAGCTGCTCAGACCTACTCAACAGCGAACCAGGGCCCAGCACGTTCCCAGGTAGAGTGGGGGCCATGCAGGAAGGTATTAGGATGTGGCCCCTGCCCTCATGCTGCTTACAGTCTCATTGGGGAAACGGGCAGCGCCAAAGGCAAGCAAATAGTGCAAGACAGTGTGGGATCCAGTACCTTTCGGGGACGCCAAAATGAAGTGACCAGGACTGGAGTGGGAGGGTCCGTGAAGACAGGGATGGAGAAGAAAAACTTCAGGAGGCCTTGCAGCATGGCTGGGCAGAGGAAGATGGGCATAGTGGGTTAGAGGAGAATCCCTGTCCTGTCCCCATCATTCCATCATTCTATTTCAGGGTGGAGTTTAGAGTTCAAGGCGGTAACTGTGGAAGAAACCCCTATTTTACCAATGGCGGGGATAGGGGTGCTCAGCAATATTTCAAGACACGGATTGCCAAAGTTTCTGAAAGAGCCAGTTCGTAAATATTCTAGGCTTTGTAGGCCAAGAGGCAAAATTGAGGCTACTATGGAGATACTTATATAACCATGTAAAATGTAATCCCTTCAAAATGTAAACAGCTCGAGAGCCGTACCTCCCTGTCACATCCGTTTATCAGTTTATCAGTCACACAGCGGCCTGCCTCCTGGGTGTCCAGTCATGCCTGTGAAGCCCTGATCTGTCTCCCCCGATTTGGTTTTGCTCCGTTCCACTTGCATGTATTGCAAATGCCAACCCCTGGTTTGTGGAGGAGACCCCCTGCTGGCATTTCCTAGCCCAGGGGAGGCCTAGTGAGGAAGATTTAGCTTATTTATACCTCATCATGAACATTAGATTTCTCTGCGTGGCTGTGGTACACGCGGCTCTGTTTCCAGAGAGGAGGAAGAAGATACCAGACTGGAAATTCTGCCTAGGACTCTGGGCAGCGAGTACCCCCGCCCCCAAGCTGTTGGCAGAAGTGAACCCACACTGCCAGGGCATGGGCCTGCTTCTCCTTCTGGCCTTTAGGCTTTTTCTAGAGGATTCCCTTCACCTGCCCCTCCTTGCCTGGTTCTTCTCTGATAGGCCCCAGGCTAGGCGTCCTCTAGCCTCTGTGTGCACAGGGTATACGCTCGTGTCACAGTGTGCACGGGCCAGGGTCAGGGGCAGTGTGACCCAGCCTGCACTGAATCAACTCAGACCACAGGGCTCCAGACAGAGCAAGATGCTTGCTACCTTCCCTCTTTTTTTTTGAGTTGGAGTCTCACTCTGTCGCCCAGACTGGAGTGCAGTGGCCGCTCCCGGCCACCGCAGCCTCCACCTGCTGGGCTCGGGCCATCCTTCCGCCTCAGCCTTCCAAGTAGCTGGAACTACAGGTACGCACTACCTCACCCGGCTAATTTTTTGATTTACTGTAGAGACGAGGTCTCGCCCAGTTGCCCAGGCGGGTCTCGAACCCGCGGGCTCAGGCAATCTGCTCATCTCGGCCTCCCAAGGCGCGGGATGACAGGCTGAGCCACCGAGCCCGGCTGCTACCTTCCCTCTTACCTGGCATTTATTTTCTGATATCCAGCTGCACCAAGGGATGTTTTAGCTGGAGGGAGCCATACAAATAATCTGGTTGACCCCATTCATTTTACAGATGAGAAGCCAAGGCCCAAAAAGGAGAGGTGACCCACCCAAGGTCACACCCCCAGTTAGAGCAGACTTGGCTTTGTTTTCCCCAACTCCTAGGCTAGATCTCCCTCAGTCATCCCACTCTCTCTTCCTTCTGCGTGACATCTCCCAGTCCTCATTAGGCTGTCCTGCCGACCCTGCTTCCCGAGGCACGACCTGCCACATCGGTCTGTCTGTGTCCCTTCTGCCTGCGGAGGTCTGACCTGTCTCCTCTGATTTGGTTTCACTCCTTTCAACTGCATTCATGGCAGATTTCAAGCCCGTCTAGGTGATGTCAATACAGCACAGCAATGGATGGGGCCCTCGAAGCAGACACCTTGCTGTCGAAGGGGGAAGATGAAAGCATTTCTAATCCAGCATTCGGAGTACTACTCTTCATCCATGCGTTCCTGCATCCATTCAACAGAAGTTTGCTGAGAGGCAGGCACCGTGCGGGGCTCTGGAAACTACTGGAAAGGCATCTCCTCTGACTGGTTCCCAATCTAGTGGGGAAAATCAACCATCAAGTAAGCAAATGAATAAAGAGATAATCTTCAAAGTATCAAGAGGTAGCAGTGTGGTCATTGGGGCAGAGAAGTGTTACATAGAGGGACACGGTTAGATAAGAGGCGATATTTGGTTTTTTTGTTTTTGTTTTTTTGGAGTTGGAGCCTCACTCTGTCGCCCAGACTGGAGTGCAGTGGCCGCTCCCAGCCACCGCAGCCTCGACCGGCTGGGCTCCGGCGATCCTTCCGCCTCAGCCTTCCGAGTAGCCGGAATTACAGGCGTGCGCTACCATGCCCGGCTGAGTTTTTGATTTATTGTAGAGATGAGGTCTCGCTGCCCAGGCGGGTCTCGAACCCACGGGCTCCCAAAGGCGCGGGATGACAGGCTGAGCCACCGAGCCCAGCTAAGAGGTGACATTTGAATGAAGCAAAAGAAGACACGAAAGGGGACAAAGTGGGGGCAGGATTGCTGGGACTCTGGGAGCTCTTGGGGGAGCCTGTGTTTTCCTGCAGAAGCAAAGGGCAGAGACTTCCAGGAGAGCTGGGGGATGGGAAAGTCAGGGACCCCTGGAGTGCTCTGGGCAGATGTTAAACCTCATCACCAGCTCTGACCACTCGCCACCAAGGAGCAGAAAGGTGGCCCTACGAGGACAGGCAGCACACCCCAAAAGATTCAGCTGGACTGCCTCACCCAGGGGGGGCGCGACATGAGCCTCAGCTTGTAAGCAAGAATTGGGTACTTGTCTTTCACTTGAGGGCGGCAGGCCAAGGCTGTCAGATGCCCCTTGGCTGTTTGGTTAACTGACAAAACACCCCAGTGGATTCCGAGCCCAGATAAAAGGCATGAACACCTGGGGTACCTGCGGAGGCAGGCCCCAGGCTGAGGGGAAGGGTGCCAGGACAGCAAGAGGCCACAGAGACCCATCGCTCCTCAGAGCTGTTCCAGGAACAGGAACGAACCGAAACATCCAAGAAGGGGCGTGTCTGTCACCTGGACGTTCAGAATGAGAGCTTCACTTACTCCTGGTGGGAAGCTTGGCTCGGACCTCCACACGCCTGCGCCTTTGAGGTCCTTTCAGGACTGGGGAACTCTGAAGGCCAGGGGGTGTCCCCTTCATCCTGTCCACACCACTCCTTCCTTCTGGCAACTCTCTGATGGGCACTGGCTCTCCTCTCCACGTGCCGCCCTGCCTTTGGGAGAAGGGGAGAGGCAGAGGCTGTGCAGGACCTGGAGATCGCACAGGCCACCGAAGGGACTTGCTCAGTGCCCCTCTCACTAGGCTCTCCTTCACCTCTCGTGGGGAACATTCTGTGCACTGAAGAAGCCATGTCTGCCTCCTATAGGTGTTTCGGATCTGCTGGACAAGCCCGTCAGCCCTAGGTACCGTGGTCGGGATGGGAACAAGACAGATTCTGCGCTCAGAAAACCCCCCAGACGTTCCAGAGAAATATAATTGTGCTTAAAGCTTTGAGGCACTGACCTAAGACCAGTGGAGTTATCGGAACCAGGATTCCCGAAAGAGGGATCTTCAGAAGCAGTGTGAAGGGAATGTCACACAGAGCTGGGGTTTAGTATTTTCCCAGTCTCCTGTCCTGTGGACCCTCCTCTTAACCCCTCCTCCCCCAGTCCTCTCATGTCAGTCGTCACTTTACCCTTGGAATTAGTTATTTGTGCCATGTCTTATCTCCTATGTTGCTAGCTGGCCTACTCAGCAGGACATGTCTTGTGACTGACTCACTGTGACTCTTTTGGCTTTTTGTACATGGGCTTTTTTTTCTTTAAAGACAGGATCTCGCTCTGTTGCCCAAGCTGAACTGCAGTGGCACAATCATAGCTCACTGCAGCCTTTGAACAAACTCCGGGGCTTAAGCGATCCTCCTGCCTCAGTCTCCTGGTAACTGAGGACTACAGGTACACCATCATGCCCAGCTAGTTATTTGTAGAGACGGAATCTCACTGTGTTGCTCAGGCTGGTCTCGACCTCTTGGCTTCAAGTAATCCTCCCATCTCAGCCTCCCAAGATGCTGGGACCACAGGCGTAAGCTGTCCACTTATACATGGACTTTGACACAGATTGAGTCCAAGTGCTCCAATACAGTAAAATGCCAATAGTGATCTATAGAATCTTGAGTCTGTATTTGTTAAAAAAACTAGCTTTGACTCTTTTTTTCTTAAGTCTTCAGTTTTATAGTAATTGGTCTCCTGGAACCAGGCTACTTTTAGGAGTCTTTGGCTTCATTGTTTGGAAATCCTATAAATTGTGTTCCAATATGAGACCTACACTTAGGAATTTCTGAGTAATGTGACACTACTGCAATGTAATGTTTATTATAAATTTCCAAATTACTGCTATTATAAAACTGAAGATTTATGCAGCAGCTTTGCGCCAAAGAGTCTAAACAGCTGTCCCTTTGGCGTGTAGTATAAACAACTGAGATGCCTCCAACCTGAATGGGTAGCTCCCAGTCATTCTTGCCAATTGCAGGAAATGTACACGAGACACCCATGCATGTTTGCTTGCTTTCTTCCTCAGAAGATTAAACTTTCCATTACTGCAATCACACATGCATTTTTTAAACAGACCGCACTTAGGCAATTGAAGAAAGAATTAAGGAGAAGGAGAAGCCTATGGGCAAGGATTACAAGGGGGTGTTTCAAAGACCAAGACAGAGTTGTAGGGTGGGAAGGGAAGAGGAGATAGGCTGAGAGGTAGAGCTGGAAGACTGGAGAAGTACATCCTCGGGGGGAGAAATTATTGGTGAGGGATGGAGTGATCATGCAGAGGGGAACCCCAAAAAGCCTGGAATTCATTCATAAAAAATTGTGTATTTACTCCTACCTGTTGAAACTTCAGTTACCTTCAAAGTACTCTTGGTTTGATGCAATATGCCTATTGAGATGCTTTTCCCACTGCTCAAAATGGCTTTGAAGTTGTCCGTTGTGATGCCTCTTGGCACTTCTGCCATCTTTTGTTTCACCTCTTCCACATCAGTAAAACGTTTCCGTTTGAGGAGCTTTTTCATCTGGGGGAAACAAAAAGTAACCATTCGGGTGAGATTGAGTCAATAGGGCGGGTGGTGCACAAGGGTCATGCGTTTGAGGTCAAAAACTGCAGAGCACTTAGCATGATGTGGGCAGGTGTGCTCATAAACCACCCGTCGTGACATGGACAGATGCTGTGAAAGAATCTCCAAAAAAAGATTTTTCTTTCACTGAAGCTGAATGCAGCCTCTCACAACCAATGCTAGCTGGTACACCGATGTCGATGACTTCCTAGAACACTGACCTAGGGGAGGAAGCCCACGCTACAGGGGCCCTGCCCTCCAAAAGATAATTCCGAGTTTTTTGGGGTCTCCCCTGGCATGCCTGGTCTGCCAAGGGCAACCAGGTATACTGATTGTTGATCAATGAAGTCTTATTATTTGGGACCCTTCATGCCTCTTCCTCCCAAGATGTCCCAGTTTGGAAGATGAATCAGTCACTTAAGAGGAGACAGTGAATAGTAGGGGTGGTGTCTGTCCTCCGTTATCTTCTGCTTTGTTGTCATTTTCGGGGGGATCCCTGGGTGGTGAGGTTAGCAGACAATAATACTAGCAGCAAGTGGTGCCTGCAAGACCAAGCTCAACCAGGCTGCCATGCATATTCTGAGCTCCCGTATGCCATGATCTGTGCTAGATGCTGAGATTTAGGCACACATATGATACTTGGGGGCCTCGTGTGGCATTTAAATCTGCGTCTTCAACCTCAGTCCAAAAAAATACACTTCTCCAATCCCTGGCCCAGGATAGGGTAAAACCTTTAGAAGTCTTGAAAAGAAGATGATGTTCCCCTATATGTAATTAAAAATAAAAACGGAATAAAACACGCATTAAGAAGATTTGCCAAAGTTATAATGTTTTCCTTAGTGCTTTTACTGAAATATCAGAGGTCAAGTTATTTCAAAAATTTGATGCCCTGGTGCCCTCAGCTCAGGCTTACCCTTCTTTTTGGATAATCTAGGCTTCACGCCATCCCCCACGTCCCCTGCTCTCAGCAGAGGGTCCATCCCTGGCTTGCTTGACCACATCATGGGGCCCAATCATGGGTAAAGTCAGTTCTGTCTGGGTGGCTTTTTGGAGTGGGAAATGGATTCCAGATGCTGGCAGCTGGTGGCCACCAGGGCAGACCTGAGTCTGAGTAGAGCCTGGAATTTTCCAGCGGCAGACAGAGGTCTTTGTTCTGCAGCTTTGAAGGGGGCTGCTCTGATGCCACCTCCAGCGGCGTCTGCTACTTTGAGTATTTTCTGGGAAAACACCTAGAAGGCAAAGTTGAGGATTATGTCTCTGCAGTGAATTAATGATCACTCATCACTGATGCCGGGCCTGTCCACCCTCATGGTGTGGGCGGCAGAAGGTTTGCAGTGTGAACAATATTCAGAGATGGAAGCAATTAGCCTGAAAGGAAGAAACAATGATGACGGTCCTTGTGGAAAACGTACATTCATGAGACTGTTAAATTGTATGATAGAGAGTATGTGGATAAGGTCTGACCATAAGCTCATCAGATTTTTTTTAAAGCAAATGTGCGTGTACACGAATCTTCAGACATACAGATGAACGAGTGATCAAAGGGGCCATCTTGGAGGAGGCTATGCATGCAGTCGAAAATGTTGCCTTTACTCAAAACATTTTGGAATTCTTCTTTGGCAGCGCATTCAGTTTGTAGGGTTAACGCATGCCCTCTTTTTCAAGGGGCAAAGTTCTTGTCGACGTTTAAGGGGCCCATAGTCACCCAGACTTTGGTGTGAGCTCATTAAATCAACACAACTAACTGTAGTCTCACACTCTAGGATGTGGGAGTTTAAGAAGAGGGGTGGTGGGAGGGTATGGGCAGAGCTTGGCAGTGCGTTACGGGGAGTGGGAACCCGAGGGCCTTCACAGAGAGTCTGCAGAGCGAGCTGCGCCCCAGGAGGGAGAAGACAGAAGACCTGGGATACAGGGGCCGAGAGTAGAGCAGAAAACTGGGAGGAACTTTGGAGGCGGGCGCGGTGGTTCACGCCTGTCATCTCAGCATTTTAAGAGGCTGAGACGGGAGGATTGCTTGAGTCTGGGAGCTGGAGGATTGCTTGAGTCCAGCCCGTGCAACATAGCAAGACCGCATCTCTAAAAAAGAAAGAAAGAAAGAAAAAATTAGCCAGGTGTGATTGCACATGCCGCAATCCCAGCCCCTAGAGATGCTGAGATGGAAGGATCCCCTGAGCCCCGGAGGCCGAGGCTGTTGTGAGCCGTGATCACCGTGGTCTTGCCACTGCACTCCAGCCCAGGTGACAGAGTGAGACTCCGACTCGAGAAGAGGTGTGGAGTGAGTCTAGCAGTGAGGTTTGGAGGCGGATAGATCTGAGTTCAAATCCTGATTTTTTTCATGTATTAGTTATGTGACCAAATACAAGTGATACCTTTCTAAATGGCCTACTCTAAAATAGGGATCATAATATAATAATAGGGCCTGTCTTGTCTTGGGACTAATGTAACACACCACAGATATTCGTCAGGACAGTTGCTGTCGCTATTATGTAAAGCTCCAGAAAAAAACCTAGAGCAAGCCCTGCCCTTTCCAAATGGGAGCGTCATCAAAATTAATCAGCCATGTTGACTGAGCAGACCTCTCAGGGGCTACGCTACAGCTACAAAACGTAAGAAGATGAACTAGAGGGAATCACTTGGCCACAAACAACCCAGCAGCCCAGACTAGTGTATACATTGACCAAAACAGATATCGGAATCAAGAGGGAGGTGCAAGGTTTGGGTGCTCAGAGGAAGACAAGGGTCAGGTGTGGGAGACGATATAAAAAGAGCATTCTCCATGGAGAAGTTGTGTTTGAGATGGGTCTGGAGGGAGGGAGAAATGAAAGGGAATCCTGCAGTTGCGTGGCATGTACTTAGTACCTTGCCTAGCATGTAGAAAATGGTGAGTAATTGGGTGTGGTGGCTCATGCCTGTAATCCCAGCACTTTGGGAGATGGAAGCAAGACCAGCCTGGGCAACCTGGCGAGACTTCATCACTGCAGTATGAGGCCCGACAATTAAGTTCATGAGCTCATCCTAGAAAAAGTGCTACGTGACTCATTGCCGAATATCAACTCCCCTTTGAAAGCTATGCACCAAGGCCATGCCTAGTCCATCTGCCAAAGCAATTGTAAAACTCTTTGTCTGGAATGGCCATCGGTGCTGTCATCGTATCACTCTTGATGTTCTGAAGGTCATCAAAATGTCTTCCTTTCGATACTTCCTTTATCTTTGGGTAAAGAAAAAAGCCCCTGGGGGCCAGGTGAGTAGGGAGGGCGTTCCAATACAGTTATTTGTTTATTGCTAAAAGTTACCGCACAGAGCTGTGTGACCGGGCGCATAGTCATGATGCAAGAGCTCTTTGGGAACCATGTTTGCACACAGCTTTCTCAAGTCGAGATTTTCAGTTAAGGTTTTCCGAATTGTTTCCCTGTTGATGTGTCTTTGGTCTGCCATGCTTCTCAACAGTCAGCCGATGATTTGGATGTACAATTCGACAAATTTTTGTCGTGTTTTCACTGGTTCTGCTTGTTATTGGCCGTCCCGACCTCTCTTCATCAGTGACACGTTCTCTGCCCTCGGAAAAATGTTTAATCCATGTGTGTGCTGCCATTTTCTTCATGGCATTATTCCCATAAACTTGGACTCACATGCCCCTGATTTCACTTCCACGCTTGCCAAGATTACAAGAAATTTAATGTTTGTTCATTTCTCTCGTTCAAACTTCAACATTCTCTTGATGACAGCTCTGATGGCCATTCCAGGAAAATAGTTCAAAGATTGCTGTGACGGGTGGACTAGGCTCTGGTATCAGTGCAGAGTTTCCCAAGAAGGGTACCCTGAAGGTGATTGTAGTAATATTCAGCAATGAGGTATGTAGCATTTTTTCTAGGATGAGTTCACGAATTTAATGGTCAGACCTTATCCCTGACCACTTTCTTCGGGTTGTTCCTACCACTTCAGAAAGGCTTGCTCAACCCCTACAGACCCATCTCCATCTCAATACCCTGCTTACTTCATAGCACCTACCCATTTCTGAGTTTATATTATTTACTTGTTTCTTGCCTCTTTCTCCTACTAAAATATAAGCTCCATGAGGACCAGGACCTTGTCTGGCTTGTTCACTCTCTGTATTCCAAGCATACAGTGGTGTTTAATAAATGCTTATTGACTACTGAATGAAGGCCAGCGTGAGCTGGTTTTGGAGTGGTGCCGATCTAATACAACAACTAGATTGTCCGTTGTTTCTTGAGGACCGAGGCTGTGTTTTCTTCTGTTATCTTTCTTGATTGCCCTCAGAGTTCTGCACACACAGTGAAGTGGGATAAATACGCGTTCGTGAATCTGTCAGAACAGACAGGTGGTGTACCTAGGATGGAGTAAAGCAGTAATGGGACCCTGGGTCTTGAGAACAAAAGAAGGCACAGCAATTTTCCATTGCTTTGAAATAGAGGCAGTTTCCATCCACACTGGCTTCCACCCCTTGGGCCTACGTGACATTTGCAAGTCTTTTATCAGTACTGAACTCCCGAGAGCTTGCTCTCCGTTCTCCAAGATGTTGGCTGACATCCCCTGACAGGAGAAGCCGGGATATGTTTTGACAACCAAGTGGTTTCCTTAGCAAGCCACTGGTGTTCTCAGCAGCTCGCCAGAGAAAGCCTCGACTTTTGGATGGAGACTGCAGCTCTCAGGGGCTTGCCCTCGCGGGGACGCTAGTTGACTTCCTCTCGTGACTCTTATTTGGGTTTGCCTCTGAGCTCAGTGAAGCTGGTTTGTCAGTTGGGTGCAAAGCAGGTCTCAGGCCTTGTCATTTTTTCTTTTTCTTTTTTTTAACTTAAGAAAATGCGGTCCACTGACTAAGTGTGATGGCTCAGGCCTGTAATCCCAGCACTTTGGGAGGCCAAGGCGAGAGGACTGCTTGAGCCTAGGAGTTTGAAACCAGTCTAGGCAACCCAGAGAGATCTTGTCTTGCTACAAAAAAAGAAAGAAAGAAAATCCAGTAAATTTAGAGCATCAACACCTAGAGACCCCAGAAAATATCTCCTGGGCCCCTTCTAAGAAACCAGAAGTTAGCTTAGTGCTGTGTATGGGGCCTTGGGAGGTGAAGACAGTAGAGTCAAAGCGGGGCATCAACTCCTACACAGGTGAAGAGATTTAGATTTAAGAATTCAGTCGGGCTTGGTGGCTCAGCCTGTAATCCTGCGCTTTGGGAGGCTGAGGTGAGTGGATTGCCTGAGCCTGCGGGTTCGAGACCCGCCTGGGCAACTTGGCAAGACCTCATCTCTACAGTAAATAAAAAAATCAGCCGGGCATGGTAACGCGCGCCTGTAATTCCGGCTACTCAGAAGGCTGAGGCGGAAGGATCGCCGGAGCCCAGCAGGTCGAGGCTGCGGTGGCCGGGAGTGGCCGCTGCACTCCAGTCTGGGCGACAGAGTGAGACTTCAACTCAAAAAAAAAAAAAAAGATTTAAGAATTCAAGGTAGTAAGTGCTACTGGTACTGCTAGCTACCACTTGCTAAGCACCTGCTGTATGCCACGCATGGTAGGTAGGAGACATTGTCTATACATTATCCCCGATCCCTGGAATAACTTGCTAGGTTGCCCGGTCACTGAATTTCAGAGAAGGTGATGAAGCACCCCAAGCCACACAGTTTGTCATTGGCAGAACTGGATTTGAACCCAGGGTCTCTGCCTCCAGACTGTGTGTCTCTTTCTGCCCAGCCAGCTGGTAAGAGTGGACCCTGGGAAAGTGGAGACCTGCGTTCATGTGTGGTCAGGGCAAAGCAGTGAGGGTGCCCCTTTTGGCAAAAGTGGGATTTGGGTGGGTGCAGAGGAGGGGCCTGGACAGGGAAGGTGCAGCCCAGTAACAGGAAGGAGACACCACAGCAGCCAAAGCTTGGAGATGGGTATATGGGTAACACTGGGAACAGAGCGAGGGGCTTTTGTTGCTTCCGCAGAAGGTTTGTGGGCATTTGAGGGGGTTGGGAACTGTGAGAGCCAGATTTTGGAAGACAAGTTAAGGCAGGGTTGTGGTAGGTTTTGAAAAGCAGACTGAAGAATTTGGAACCAACGCTATACTTTAGGGGAAGGTAGTGGTGGCAGTTTCAAGAAGGGAATTTGGGCCAGATGTGGTGGCTCACATCTGCAATCCTAGCTGAGGCAGGAGGCTTGCTGGAGGCCAGGAGTTTGAGGCTAGCTGAGGAAACATAATGAGACCCCCATCTCTACCAAAAAAAAAAAGTGGGGTGTGGTAGTGGGAGCCTGTAGCCCCAGCTACTTGGGAAACTGAGGTGGGAGGATTGCTTGAGTCCAGGAATTCGAGGTTGTGGTGAGCTATAATCATGCCACTGTACTCCAACCTGGGTGACAGAGCCAGGCCTTATCTCTCAAAAAAAAAAAAAAAAAAACTGGGCACAGTGGCTCATACCTGTAATCCCAGCACTTTGGGAGGCAGAAGCAAGAGGACTGAGCCCAGGGGTTTGAGACCAGTCTGGGCAACTTGGTGAGATCCCCGTCTCTACAATAAAAAATTAGCTGGGTGCGATGGTGTACGGCTGTAATTCCAGCTACCTGGAAGGCTGAGATGGAAGGATGGCCTGAGCCCAGCAGGCTGAGGCAGCGGTGACTGTGAGCCTGCCCCTGGGCCCCAGCCTGGGCAGCAGAGTGACTCCGACTCAAAAAATAAGAGAACAGTAACAATAGATAAGAAGAAGAGAGGGAAATCAACCCCATGAAAGCAGCATTTTTAAGAAGACTGGTGAGATTAGATGTGGGAGAGCCGAAGCAGGAAAACCAGAGACGAGGTTCACCTCCCCGTCTGCTGCTCTGCCTGGAATGATTCCCCTCCCCTCTGCTCACCTCCCTTTCGGCACAGCTGCTGGTGGCCTCCCCAAATTGGCCTTCCTAGTGCTCTGCCCAGCTCCCACTAGGCCCGTGGCCTGACTGCCCCAAGCCAGGGGGCCACAGCCATGTCCATCCACAGTTGTCTGGCCACGTGAGCCTCAGCAGATCCGGACTAGCACATTTTTCGCAGCCTGCCCATGTGCTGCCATCGCAGGGAGGTGCCACCTCTTCACTTGCTTACTAAAAATGCTGCTAGTCATTATGGAAGCAGCTCGATGTTTTAGATTATAATTTATTTCTCCTGCCCCATTCTGGGGAAGATGAGAAGATGATACCTCTCTTTTTTTTTTTTTTTGAATCAGAGTTTGTTGCCCAGGCTGGGGTGCAGCGGCAGGATCACAGCTCACTACAGACTCGACCTCCTGGGCTCAGGCGATCCTTCCTCCTCAGCCTCCCGAGTAGCTGAAACTCCAGGTGTATACCATCATGTCTAGATACTGCTTAAAATTTTTTTTTTTTTTTAGAGTCGAGTTCTTGCTATGTTGCTTAGGCTAGTCTCAAACTCCTGGGCTCAAGCAATCCTCCTGGTTTGGTTTCCCAAAGTGCTAGGATTATAGGCATGAGACACCATGCCCGGCTGATGCCTCTTGTTTTAAAAATTTTAAATGCCTTGTTTTAAAAATCACATATTCCATACTATCTTGCTTGCCTTTTCGCTGGAAAGTTGCTTGCTCGTGAAGGGCAGGTGGGATGTCGCGATTTTGTTTTTTTCCCTTGAAGGTAGTCAGGGTTTCTGGAAAAGACAGGGTTACTTTTTCCAGGAAAGGTGGTGCCGGTGCCCACAACTCCAGGCCCAAGTGACACCCTAGGACAGGTGTGAGCGTGGTGTGTGGGCATAGGGGGCCGAGAGTGGAGAGAGCTCTGAGGCATCTGTTTTCCTGTTGTCTCCACATCTGAGAAATAGCTTCAGCCTCGGTAAGCAGCCCAGTGGGTCTGTCCACATGAAGTGGACTCGAGAGTTCATCCGACCAGATGGCCATAGAATCAGAGACTGTCCAAGTTGCAAGGTGTCTCAGAGTCCAACAATGGCAGTGTTCTCAAATTTCAGTATGGATAAGAATCACCTGGAATGCTTCCAAAAATCCAGATTACTGGGTTATCTCCCCGCAGGTTCTGACCCAGTAAGTATGAGGAGTCTTCTGGTTAAGCTGGGCAGACAGACGCTATATGGCCAGTCATGGCTTACCTGGGATTTAGGCTGAAGTGCACTGGCTGCCAGGTATGTCCTTCAAGCCTCTGTACTTTACCTGGGCTCTCCTTTGCTGGAAGGGCTCTGAGACTAAAGTGGCTCATGGGTGACATACCAGGCCTCTACCAAAGGATATTTTTCCTAACTGATCTAGGCTGTTACGGGGAGGCCTGACTTATCCCTTTTGATCCTAGACACTTGTGGTCAGTTATCCATTGCCAACGGTGCCCATGGCTTTCATTCTGATTCCTCGAACAATCTCACTATGACAGTGACCATGTCCACGTTGTCTCTAGTTGTAAACCCCCTATCTCTAGATAGAGCCAGCACCTTTGTTTAACGATTATACTGCAATGATAAAATCTTTTCTGAACTCTCAAGACTGCCTCCTTGGACAAGGCATAGAACATTTCTTCCTCCTGTGTCTTACAAAGGCCCACATCGAAACTTCTCCCTCCGTCACCCACCATCTGCAAGCAGACTGCAGTTAGCTGATGTTTGCTACGCATTCGTATTTGCCAGACTTTTAAGTGTGGTGCATGTATTATCTCATTTACCCCTCAAGGCAATCTTGGGGAGTAGATACTACTTGCCATTGCTGTTTAGAGCTGTATATGAGGGGGAGACAGATGTTTGCCTAAGGTCTCATGGGAAGTAAGTGACAGAGCCAGGATTTAATACCAGCCAGTGCAGCTCCAGGGCTAGCTCTGAGCTAATCCTTCTTGCCATAGCTGAAGCTCATTCTCTGTTACTGTGTCAGCGGTAAAGATGAATTCATTCCTTCAACAAACACCTATCGAAAGCCTACTCTTTGCCAGGTGAGGGAAAACTCCGTGGTCTCTGACCTTGTGAAGCTTAGTCTGGTGAGGGAGAAAGACATTGATCAGATGATCTTGCAAATCTACGTGGAGTCACGTGTGTGAAAAAGCACTGAAGAAGTATCCACCATGCCCTGAGAGTGTGTCATAGAGCTTACCTGATCAGCTGGATTGGAGATGGAGTCCCGAGATGACAAAGCTCCTTAGGATAAGACTCTTTAAGTCTATCTGTGGCCACTACTGCAAGCAATTCTGTATCCTAATCCTAGCTTTGGGAGCCTTGAAGCCAAAGGAGACTAGAATGGAAACAACCACAAAAAGGCAAAACCAGAACACTTTAGGAAGCTTCTCTTCTGCCCCTTTACCGTCTTCTTTTTCCAGCCACGAGTGGATGCCTTGAGAGATTTTTTTTTTAGAACGGTGGTGTATGAGTAAGAGTTTGCAACATAAGTAGGCTGCATTCGGGTGAAGTTTGGGCTTCTAACTGGCCCTCCATTCCCTTGGTAGCAGACCTGGTACCCAGTGTGTTGTCATGTACCCCCCTCTCTTCACATCTCCCTCTCCTAGCAGTTCTCTGCAATAACCAGTCCCACCTTTGTGCTAATGTGACTAGTGTTCAGGGCTTGCTTATGAGTAAGAAGATGTGGTATTCAGTTCTTTGTCTCTGTTCACTTAATGACTGATTCTTCCCAAGAACGTTCTTCTACCAATAACTTTCTTCCTTGAATTTCCTCTCAAAACTCTACCCGAGTGAGAGGAATGAGACAGCGGCCCTCCGGGAGGACATCCTGAAATCTACTCCTTCCCACTGTGAGCAAGGATCAGATCCTCTGAGGTAGAAGAAAGTTCTTGGAAAGAGTCAGACACATCAGACATACTGGGAGGGAAATGGCTGTCAATCGTGCAGATCTCAGGAGAGGGCGATGGGGACTCCATGGGTGCTGGGGTCTCGCTGGCATATCCCAGAGAGGCGGGGGGGGGGGTCTTCTGTCTGTTTTTGGCTGGTGTACCTTCTGCAGTGAAGTGGGGAGAGGCACAGAGCCCCTGGTGCCACCTCACCTCCATGGATGGGTGTGATATCATGGCAAAGGTGCATGGAAGAGCTTTGGAAACTCAGCCTACACAGGTCAATTCTGATGTGTGTTTTCATCTGTGTGTAGTGTGTTAATTAGGGAGAGAAGGGAGTGGTCTTTGTTACCACCTCTGAAGTCCCTTTATGGTGGGAATTTTCTGCCTGGGCCCTTGAGTCCTTTTGGCTCAGCTCAGCTGAGATCTCAGGTGTCGGTGACACAGAAGATAGAGGGAATGTATTCACTAAGAGCCGATTCAAGAAAGGAAACCGGGCTGGGCACGATAGCTCATGCCTGTAATCCCAGCACTTGGGAGGCCGAGGCGAGAGGATTGTCTGAGCCTAGGAGTTCACTACCAGCCTGGACAACGTGGCTAGACCTCGGCTCTATAATTAAAAAAAAAATTAACCAGACGCGGTGGTACACACCTGTGGTCCCAGCTACTTGGAAGACTGAGGCAGAAGGAGCATTTGCCTGAGCCCAGCAAGTCAAGGCTGTGGTAGCTGTGATGGTGACATTGCACTTCAGCCTGGGTGGTTGACTGGGATTCCAACTCAAAGGAAAAAAAGAAGAAAAAGAAGGGAGACTGATTTCCTCAACTAAACCAAAAACTTATAAGAAGGTGCACAAGGAGGAAAAAAGAAGGAAAAGAAAAAGACAATGCCACTGCCCGAGGAGAGGACTAGCCCATGAACTCTTCGGGAGAGGAACTGGAAGTCACCGTAGGGTCATCTCCATAAGTGGAGCTCACTGTCAATTCAAAAGTGGCTCTTTTGCCAACCCCAGAGTGTGGGGTTACAAGCAGCACAGGCCTGTCAGCCTCTCCAGCATCAGGGCTGGACTGAGAACCAAGGTAGGCTGCCAGGCGCTCAGGGCTGCCAGATAACTGGCTTCCAGTTTATCAAGCCCAGGGGATGGCATTTTCTTCTAGATCCGCTGACCAGAGTGACTCCACCGCCCTAGGGGTTCATGGTAGAAAGTTTCTGCCACTAGTACTTCCTTCTGAAAAAAATCAGATTGCCAAAAACTGATAACGATGAGTTGCCGGTTGGTGTGATGTTCCCTCACTTTAGGGAGGCACGACTGGGCCTGATGGAAGCAAAAAGAGACTTCTGTTCGGAGTTAAGTGCTAAATGGAGTGTGGCACGTAGAATTAAGCCCCCAACATGAGATAAGAGTAAGAGTCAGAGCCTTGTCACTTACTAACGGGCCACCTCAGGTAGTCCCTCAAGCCGTGTGGCTCTCAGATCCCTTGGTTGTAAACTGAAGCCTACAATACCATCTGCCTTATAGAATTGTGAGTATTTTATAAATGATGTAATATCTGTTGAGTGCAAGAATTTTGAAAACTATTAAATACTTTGCAAATACAAAGGATTATCTCCATTAACCTGAACAGGAGTGAAGTAGAAACGGTAAGTGGAATGAATGTATTTCGCCTACACTGTTATAAATCCAGAGTACTGTGTGGCCGGTCACATGGCATTCCACGGGAATGACACTTTCAGGAGGATGATGTGAATGGTGTCTGGCATCCTTTGTCGTGGCAATGTAGGAGTGTCAAGTCAGGTGGAAGGAAGTCAGATTTTAAAAAAATGAAAAGCAATTTAGCACACCGTTCCAGTCTAGATTTTGAGACACTGTTACATAAGCAGAACATTCATCTGAAGCAATCTATCAGTAAGAATAGGTTGGGAGAGACCACCTAACCCCACTAAGAATGGCCATCATTAATAAAACAAACAACAGATGCTGGTGAGGATGTGGGGGAAAAGGAATGCTTCTACATTGCTCGTGGGAATGCAAACAAGTGCAACCTCTTTGGAAGACAGTGTGGCAATTTCTGAAAGAACTGGAAACTGACCTTTCATATGACCCAGCAATTCTCCTATTGGGAATATACCCAGAGGAATTCAAATCATTCTACAAAAAAAAGATACCTGCACACGTATGTTAGTTGCAGCTCTATTCACAATAGCAAAAACATGGAACCAACCATGCTGCCCATCGAAGCTGGACTGGATAAAGAAAATGTGGTACATATACACAATGGAATATTATGCAGTCACAAAGAAGGGCAAACATATGGACTTTGCAGCAACTTGGATGGATTTGGAGTCGATCATACTCAGTGATCTATCACAGAAACAAAGAACAGAGTTCCATATGTTCTCACTCATAAGTGGACCTTGAACAATTATAATAGTATAAGAAAACGTTTGGCAGTAATGGGAAACTGTCAGGGGAAAGGAATGGGATGGGCAGTTGAGGGAAACTGCTAGGGGAGGGAGGAGCATACCTCATCAACGAGGGTACCTGCATAATCAATGTTTATATACCTAACCCTGAATTCTACCCCACATCTTTATAATAACAAAAAATCTAAAAAAAGAGAATAGGTTGGATCATGCTGCAGTCACAAATCGCAAAGTCTTAATACACAGAGATTTATTTTTTACTCACCTTATATGCTCATCATGAAATAGCAGAGAACTCTGCTCACTTCAGTCATTCACGGACAAATGAGGCAAAACAGTCATCCTCTTGGACATTGTGAGTCACCATGTGGGAGGAAAAGAGAGCTCTATGAAGAGTCTGGCCTTAGTTCTTAAGCATGCTTGCCTAGTCCTGATATAATTATTCTCGTTCCCAACTCACTGGCCAGAATTAGTCACATGACTGCCGTAGTCCACAGAAGACCAGAAAAAACAATTCTGCCCAAAAGGGAGAGAACTGGAAATACTTGGAATCCAGTCATACCCCCCATTAGTCATTGAAAACCAACATTATCAGAACATCAAGTAGTGCATCGTTAAGGCCTGGATCCCCAAGTTATGGCCGATGTTTAGAAACCCCACCTTCTGGAATGATTCCAAGGCAGGATCTAGTCTTTCAGCTTACTAGATTTTCAAATTGTTTGTTGATGGTCGTCTCATGGCCATAGTAGCCGAATTTATTTAAACGTTTCTCCATTCTGTATTTATTGACTCATAGAATGGCAGAAGTGGATGAGATTATAGAGCCCAACCAGTTTCACAGATAGGGGAACAGATCCAGAGAGAGGCCAAGGGGAGTTTCCTAGTCACATGGCCATTCAGGGGCTGCCTAGGGCCAGAATCCAGCTCTCCTGTTTAGGCTGAGTTCACTTGACACTGTACCACTGCACAATTAAAAAAAAAATAACCAGACGTGGTGACACATGCCTGTGGTCCCAGCTACATAGAAGGCTGAGGCAGAAGGATTGTTCGCCTGAGCCCAGCAAGTCAAGGCTATGGTAGTGTGATCGTGACACTGCTTTTCCTTTAGCCCTTTCTCCAGAACTAGGTGTATCCATTTCGTGGCTCTGAAGTATCAGTGAGACCAACATACACAGGCTTTGAGTGCAACTCTTTGCAGAGTGGTCTGTTTTCCAAAGTGTTCACTAGCTCATTTGTAGGACTCTAGTTGACCTATTGAGTTTATATGATAAAGCTACTAGCTACAGCTATTAGGCAATTTATAAGACCTGTGTCTTATCCTCTAATTACATGTTCTAATGCTGTGTCTTGTTACTTGCTTAGCGACTATAATAAGAACAACCGTGTATCTTTTGCTAAACTGTGAACTCCATGACAGCAGGGACCATTTCTATTTGTATCACTATATTTTCAGTCCCTAGGTACTGTAAAGTTGGTGACATGAAGACTATTTACTTTGGGACACATACTATTCTAGGTGCTTAATAAACAAGATATCTTGTCCTCAAAGGAATCTTGTTGGGTAAATATTATCGGCTCCATTTTATAGATGAGGAATCTGAGGCCATGTAGCTAATAAGTGGATGAGTCAGGGTTTAATCTAGGTCCATCTTATTGCAAAAATGACAGTCTTTTTACAGTACTGGTGGTTTGTCTTCATTCTCAACATTTTAACTATTTTCTTACACTTTCCCCATCATGTTTAGCCAGTGTTCGGACTCTCATCACCACAGTGAGCTCTCTCTCTCTCTCCATTTACTTATCTCCTGGCCCCATCCATGCTTAATTTTCTTTAAATTATATTTGCTGGGTGTGGTGGAGCACACTTGTAATTCCAGTGCTTTGGGAGACTGAAGTGGGAGGATTTCCTGAGCCCAGGAGTGCAAGACCAGCCTGGGCAACATAGCGAGATCCTATCTCTACAAAAAATTTAAAAACTAGCCAGGTGTGATGCATGTTCCTGTAGTTCCAGCAACTTGGGAGGCTGAGGTGGAAGACTTGCTTGAGCCCAGGAATTAGAGGCTGCCGTGAGCTGTGATTGTGCCACTGCACTCCAGCCTGGGCAATGAAGCAAGACCCCAACTAAAAAAAAAATGATTTAATGGATTACTCAAATATTATCCCATGATTTATTTTTTAAAATTCCATGGAAATGCTTTTTGTCACAAAATCCATATAATGAAAACCCTATACCTCCATTGCAGACTGAAGTCATGTTTATAAGTTGTCTTTGTGTCACATTCTCTTGTTGTAGGCTTTCAATCTTCTCTTCTTTGAAAGACCACCTTCCCAAAGCTGCTGGAGAGCTCCCATTATCTCCTAAAAGACATCTTCCAAAGGCTTTGTGTATTGGGGAAATTTATTTATTTATTTGTTTATTTATTTATTTTGAGTTGGAGTCTCACTCTGTCGCCCAGACTGGAGTGCAGTGGCCGATCCCGGCCACCGCAGCCTCCACCTTCTGGGCTCCGGCGATTCTTCCGCCTCAGCCTTCCAAGTAGCTGGAACTACAGGCGAGCGCTACCACGCCCGGCTCATTTTTTGATTTATTGTAGAGATGAGGTCTCGCCTGCCCAGGCAGGTCTCGAACCCGCGGGCTCAGGCCATCCACTCACCTCAGCCTCCGAAAGGCGTGGGATGACAGGCTGAGCCACCGTGCCGGCTGGGGAAATTTATTTAAATGTTAATGTCAAGCGGGCAGGCAACAGGCAGGCGTCTATTATTTGTGAGGCGATTGTTCCATCTTTGGGCAAACTGAGCTCCTTGAGGGCAGTGAGTGTCCTCCCTCCAAGCCTCCACCCAGCACAGGGAGTTGTTGGTAACATCAGTTGTGGCAGAAGCTTGACAAAGGTCACGCCTTTTCATGCCTCAAGAAGCATATTGCTCTGTATAAAGGGGAAGCGGTAAGAGCAGGGTGGAATCCATGCTTCCCTGCCACCTCTATGGGAGATAAGGTCACAGGGCATGCCTGCATGCAACCGGTCATCTGTGTCATCTGAATCTGGCAAGACACTGTAATGAGGCACTCCAGAAGTGAGGTGCATTCTTCAGCTTTTCTTTATTGCTGTGTCCTTAACCCTTCTCTTTTCTCTCTCAGCAACGTCCTGTGCTTATGTATACCAAGCGCAACTTCCCCCACTAGAAGGGACATCTCCTTCATGTGACTTCCAATGACATGTTAGCTCCACATCTTGGTCATGGACTCCCATGGACACGCCCTGGTCCTGCATGACTCCACAAGCTTTTGAGACTCAGCTTCGCGCCTGAAGCATTTTGCTTGCTTGAGGTTACCTAAAAAGAGTGCCTTTCACGCAAGCAGATCATAAATCACTGTGAAGATATTAAATTTGGGCATAATCACATTGACGTTATAGTTCCAGAAAGCATTCTTGAGAGAGTCAGGTGGATGTTCAATCACTAGAGTCACATGAATTTGGCTTTGAACCCTGCCCTGCCAAGTATGGGCTGGGTTAGCCTGGGCAGGCTATTTAACATCTATACGCTTCTGTTTCCTTATCTGTAAAATGTGATTAAAGACACCTAATTGATAAGGCTCTTGGGAGGGGCAATGAGATAGCAGAGGCAAAATCGTTAGTAAAGTTGTTGGTGTTCTTTTTTTTTTTTTTTTTTTTGAGTTGGAGTCTTACTCTGTCGCCCAGACTGGGGTGCAGTGGCCGCTCCTGGCCACCGCAGCCTCGACCTGCTGGGCTCCAGCGATCCTTCCGCCTCAGCCTTCTGAGTAGCTGGAATTACAGGCACGCGCTACCACACCCGGCTGATTTTTGATTTATTGTAGAGATGAGGTCTTGCTGCCCAGGCGGGTCTCGAACCCGCGGGCTCAGGCCATCCACTCACCTCAGCCTCCCAAAGGCACGGATTACAGGCTGAGCCACCGAATCTGGCTATTGCTGATGTTCTTTACGACCACAGTACCTGTCTGTGGTCCATTTCCTAACTAAGCCACACAGCAGGAGGTGGGCGAACAGAGCCTCGCCTCCTATCAGATCTGTGGGAGCATTAGGTTCTCAAGGGAGCAGGAACCCTATTGTGAACTGTGCATGCAAGGCATCTAGGTTGTGCACTCCTTATGAAAATCTACTGCCTGATGATGGTCCCCCAGGCCTGCCATCTGTAGAAAAATTGTCTTCCGTGAAACCTGTCCCTGATCCCAAAAAAGCTAGGGACTGCGGCAGATAATAGCTGTAGGAATAGTGGGAGGAAAAATAATGATAAGCGAGACCTAAGAGAATTGCTGATGAGTTATATCAAGTTTGTCCTGAGTTTGTTCTCAAGTCATCCCATGTGTATAGGTACCACATTTTTAAAATCCAGTCCAGCTTTTATGTGCAAATTTGGTTCCATGTTTTCGCGGTTGTGAATAGAGCTGCAATAAACATACATGTGCAGGTGTCTTTTTTTGTAGAATGATGTGCTATTTGTTTGCTCTTTGGCCAGTATCTGTTTGCACAATGGCAAGGAAGATGGAACCTTCAGATGCATAATTCTTGGCTCGTTTCACTGGAGGTCTGGGGGGAAAATCACCCATTAAAACTGAATATTAGGTGCTCAGAACCTAATAGGATGTGGGTGAGAAGATGGGACCTGTGCTGTGCACAGTGCACTGACACTCTTACTATAAGACCCCGAAGACAGGTGCCATGATGGTTGGAAAACAGGCAAAACAGGTATCAATTTTGTGCTCTGTGTGTGTGTGTGTGTGTGTGTGTGTGTGTGTGTGTGTGTGTGTGTACACCTTAAGTTATCCAATTCCCACTTGTCGACTTAGTTTTCTTTGTCTATGTGCTGTTTGTGTGTGTGTGTGTGTGTGTGTGTGTGTGTGTGTGTGTGTGTGTGAGCCTGTGTGTGTGTGAGCCTTAAGTTATCCAAACCCCACTTGTCGCCTTAGTTTTCATTGTCTACAAAATGTGGCAATACAACTTTCCCCAATCATCAGAGCGGTATGAAGATTTTTTTAAAAATTAAGAACTGAAACTTTTGAAGCCTTTTAAAGGAGATGAACTATGGAACTTCAGTGTGTCTTCACCGCTAGCCTGGAAGTCATGTGACTTTAAACTTGTGGGGGGGGGGGAGAGGAACTGTGCTCAGGTCCTGCCCTTATTGCCTG
The DNA here is from genome assembly GCF_000164805.1 of Carlito syrichta. Taxonomy (NCBI): domain Eukaryota; kingdom Metazoa; phylum Chordata; class Mammalia; order Primates; family Tarsiidae; genus Carlito; species Carlito syrichta. The sequence continues at coordinate 387,178 of NW_007067758.1, read as the reverse complement.
CTTGGGATCTCTGGGTGTCCTTCGCCTGTCCCAAAGTGAAGCTGAAGGAATCCTTTTATTTCTTGCTGCCCTTCTCTTAGGAAGAGCGGGGAGGACCACGTGCTCTGTCAAAGAGCTTCATAAACTGTCAATGATTTCTGTCACCTCAGTTACTGCTTTTGTTATCATCGCCTTGACTGGGTGTCTCTGGGGAGGGAGCTGGAAGGGGGACCGACTCAGGCAGAGGCGAGGGGATGTGAAGTGACACTTTTCAAGAGGAGATGATTTGGGGGAGTGTGGGGAGGCAGGGCAGCGGCCTTTATCTTCTGAGTGTTGCCTTGGTGTGGGATTTCTCTGGCCACCATTTTCCCACCCTCTGGTACCTTATCTCAAGAGCACAGCGAACCCAGAAGGACCAGTCTGGCTGGTTTCACAGGGAGGGAGGCCCTCCTTCCTACAGGCAGTAGAAGGACTTATGACAAGAGGCCGAGAGCTGCCTTTGAAACCCAGATCATGGAGCCAAGGAGGCAAGAGACCCGATCCTCCTCATCGGAAAACTTAGAGCAACTGGGACAGAGGATTTCTATTTTTATAGTTCATTTACAAATGCGAAGTTATTTACATGGTGCTGCCAGAAGATTGTAATGATGATGTTATTATGTGACCCCCCTTTGATCTCTCAGGCAGGCGAACACATTTGAAAATTGTTAAGTCTTTTCCTCTTTTTTTCTTTTTCTTTTCCTTTCTCGGGTTCATCAAACCTTCACAGAGCTTCTGCCATGCAGCCAGGGCTCTGATAGGTGCTTGGGAACACAGAGGAATAACACTACTTCTGCCATCTTGGAAGTTGAATGTGGCTACTCAAAGGGGTGGATGGGAAGGAAAGGAATGAACCCCTGTCGAATATTCTCACATATCAAATGCTGCACTTTCCGTTTTCACGTATACGTATTTAAGTTTTTTGTTTTTTGTTTTTTCTTTTTTGAGTTGGTGTCTCACTCTGTCGCCCAGACTGGAGTGCAGTGGCCGCTCCTGGCCACCACAGCCTCGACCTGCTGGGCTCCAGCGATCCTTCCGCCTCAGCCTTCCACGAAGCTGGAACTACAGGCGCGCGCTACCACGCCCGGCTAATTTTTTTTGATTTATTGTAGAGATGAGGTCTGCCTGCCCAGGTGAGTCTCGAACCCGCGGGCTCAGGCAATCCACTCACCTCAGCCACGTAGTTGATTTAAACCTGGAAACAATCTCCTAGGGTAGCGAATGAGACTAACAGTGGTACGTGTACATACTTCATTTAGTCCTCAGCATAACCTGTAAGAGGAATACCATTATTATCTCCATAATGTATGTAGGAGGCCGAAGCTAAGAGAAGAGGAACTTGCAATGGGCGACAAAGCTGGCATGCAGGCTCCAGCTCCCTAGGTCTGAAGCCCACCATGCACCTCTGCCTGCCCCGAAGTCCCCTGACTGTAAGCGGTGGAGCTGAATTCCAACCAAGACTGAGGCTTACAGGGCTCAAAACTCCTTGACCGTGAGCAGAGACCACCCCGCCCCCACCCCTCCAGACACCAAGTCCCAGCTTGAGGCCACAGAGCAGGCTGGAGACAGGAACCGGGCTGGACAGGGCCGTGTGAGCCACGGGAAGGAGCTCGACTTTGTGGGTTCAACAAGGAGAGTGAGGAGGAGGGAAGGGATGTGGACTGAAAAGGGGGGCGGGGCTAGCTCTTATGCTCATTAAGCATTCTTTTTTTGAGTTGGAGTCTCACTCAACGAAAGGGACTGGGAGGCTATATTCCACCTGCTGGGCTCCGGCAATCCTTCCGCCTCAGCCTTCCAGGTAG